>NC_092240.1:5507500-5542500 GCF_036320965.1 Panulirus ornatus
AGAGAGAGAGAGGGCAAGCGTTAGAAAGGGTGGACGATGTCAGATGGGTTGGGTGGCAGGTGTCTGGGAGAGGAAGCACCCCCCACCCCCACAGGCGACAGTAACAGTTACAGACAGTAACAGTAACAGACGAAAAAAAAAAAGGTAACAGACAAAAGGAACCCATAAACATGAAGGTTCTGTTGCTAAATCCCCGAGAGATAAACACGACCTCTAACGACCCCAGCCTGACAATAGACACACACACACACACACACACACACACACACACAGCCTCGAGGATAAGGTCAAAGATGTAGTAATAACAGTAATGGTAATCATAATCATTAAAACAGCAGAATAGCACAGTATATTGCTTTGTCTGAGTGTCATAATGGAGAGGAAAGTGAAGGAGAGGTGGTGGAGGAGGAGGAGGAAGACGACGACGTATTTCACAAGCCCGATCTCCTGTGTGTGTGTGTGTGTGTGTGTGTGTGTGTGTGTGTGAGGGAGGGAGGATTGGGGGTTGCCTACTGCCAAACCTGACGCGTCACTGGCCGATCTTGACACAGCAGCAGCAGCAGCAGGTTGCTATTCACCAACCCCAACAATAACACTATATATATATATATATATATATATATATATATATATATATATATATATAATATATATATATATATATATATATATATATAAAATCAAACTGTACGAGAAACAATATTTCATATCAACTACTAGTTGCTTTACACGTAACATTCTCTATATTTAACAAGACTTCTTTAATATACGTGCACGAACGTAGTGCATTTGAACGCGCATTTTCATAGAACCCATAATACCCCTCCGACAGCCAGGACTCGAACCCAGAACCTTTTGCGTGGTAGGCGGGAACGCTACTGCTAGGCTATGATCGCCCAGCGGTAACGTTTCCGCCTACCACGCAAAAGGTCCTGGGTTCGAATCTTGGCTGTTGGAAATCATCATACGATATATATATATATATATATATATATATATATATATATATATATATATATATATATATATATATATATATACCGTAGTATGATCATACCACGACAGTGCCCAGCAAGCGAGAGTCGACGGTGGCAACAGGACGCGGGGCAGCTGAGACGCAGTGCGTGTCGCAATACATCCTGAACCGTCGGCTTCCTCACTGCCAAGACTTGCTAAATACACACACACACACACACACACACACACACACACACAACTATGAGGGGAGAAGATTCTACCTCATTCCAATATCTCCCGGAACGTCTTACCTCATATTCTTCCCACGTAAGTTTATAATAATAATAATAATAATAATAATATAATAATAATAATAATAATAATAATAATAATAATCAATAATAAATAATAATAATAATAATAATAATAATAATGATAATAATAATAATAATAATAATAATAATAATAATCAATAATAATAATAATAATAATAATAATAATAATAATAATAATCAATAATAAATAATAATAATAATAATAATAATAATAATAATAATAATAATAATAATAATAAATAATAATAATAATAATCAATAATAATAACAATAATGATAATAATAATAATAATAATAATAATAATAATAATAATAATAATAATAATAATAATAAATAATAATAATAATAATAATAATAATAATAATAATACGGATGTAGAATTCTCACAATAATAATAATAATAATATTTATCGACCCATCTCTCCAGGACCTTCACCAGCAGTTGCACGGCTGCCCACGAACCTTACCATCTCTCTAGCACGGGCAAGACGTAGTAGAGGTGTCCGCCGTGGTTGGGTTGTGGCGTGGTTGGTCGTATCATAGTGGTGGTCTGGTCTGGTCGAAGGCTGGTCGCTCTTGCCTGCCTGGCCGCCCCAGCGCCCTCGGCTCCTCCGGCATCATCGGCGGTGCAGAGTGGGGTCCACGTCGTCCCTCTGGCGGATGGCCTGGCTGATCCTGGCCGTCATCGTACCGCCGGCTCACTACTGCGGCATCGCTCATTCACACACACACACACACACACACACACACACAGGTGTTTTTTTTTTTTCCCTCACTGCTTCTTCCGTGGAACCTCAGGATCGCCTGTTCACTGCTTCATGGTGTAAATCACTGTTTCACTGTAAACCACACGACAGGTGATTCGTTGTAAGTTTACGGGTTCACAAGATTCACTGTATACCAACTGGATCACTGATTCATTGCAAATCATAGGGTTTACAGGTTTTGTAGATTCACAGGTTCACTGTAAACCACTGCATCACAGTTCACTGTAGATTGCAGGTTCACCGGGTCACTGTAAACCACTGCATCACAGTCCACCGTAAACTTCTAGATCACTGTCCAATGCTTCATTGTAAACCACAGGATCACTGCTGCACTATACACCACTCTATCTCTGCTTCATTATACATTACCGGATCACTGTTCATTGTAAACCACTGTCTCTCTGTTCACTGCACGCCATCGGATCACAAGAGCAATGGAATTAAACATTTTCTTTCTCTTACCAATTCCTTAAAAAAGAAACCTCTCTCTCTCTCTCTCTCTCTCTCTCTCTCTCTCTCTCTCTCTCTCTCTCTCTCTCTCTCTCTCTCTCTCTCTCTCTCTCTCTTTGCGTGTATAACAAATACTTTTTCCAGAAAAGGAAGCAATCTTTGTCTCGGTTTTTACCTCGCTACATAACACACACACAAAGTTGCCGGCCCATTGCAATGGGCTGGGTGAAGGTAACCCCCGTACGCTGACCAGATGATGATGATGATGACAGATGCCCAGGTGGACACAGATGTGCAAGGTAACGACAGATGACCAGGTGAACACAGATGTGCACGGTGACGTCAGATGACCAGGTGAACACAGATGTGCACGGTAACGACAGATGACCAGGTGAACATATGTGCACGGTGACGACAGATGACCAGGTGAACACAGATGTGCACGGTGACGACAGATGACCAGGTGAACACAGATGTGCAAGGTAGCGACAGATGACCAGGTGAACACGATGATGTCACACCATATGCATGGGTCAACGACACGCCCAAGGGCTGACAGGTGTTCGCCGTGCTCTCAGGCGGTATGACAGATGCTGGGGATGTGACAGGTGCCCCAGGAGATGGATGATATGGGAAACGCAGGTAACTCTGAGGTAACGCTACGTGATGCTGTGAAGTCTGGTAACGCGCAGCCGGCTGTGGTGTTTTCTCCCTCAACGTTACCATCACTAACACCCGGGGGTGGAAGAAGATCCCTCCCAAACACAAGGGAAGGAAGAAAGACGACCTCTCTCCAACACTTGGGAGAGAAGACAAATAATTTCCCCACCACTACGTGGAGGGAACTACTCTCCCACTCCAACACTAGGGAGGGAAGAAGACCCCTCCTCACCCCCTAGGAAGACGATCCCTCTCCAACACTAGGAGAGGGAAGACAAATAATTTCCCCACCACCACGTGGAGGGAACTACCCTCCCTCTCCAACACTAGGGAGGGAAGAAGACCCCTCCTCACCACCGAGGAAGAAAGACGATCCCTCTCCAACACTAGAGAGGGAAAACGACCCTTTCCTCAACAAACCCTCCCCAACAACAGGAAGGAAAAGCGACCCCACACCCCCTCCAACACTAGGGAGGGAAGACGACCCATCCTGAACACTATGTAGAGAGGAAGACCAGGTATATGAGTGAGGGGTGAGTTAAAGAAAATTTGAGTGAGTGAGTGAGTGAGTGAGTGCTTTGTACCCACTGCTCACTCTAGCTTTGCCTCCACCTACCCCTAGCCAGGTACCCTTCACCCATATCATCACTACATTGCTCTGTGTTTATATTTCGACAATGAAAGACTTTAACGGTAAAACTTCCTGTTGTAATAAATTCCTCCTCCACCAGGCTCCTCAAACTCACACATCTCTCTTACTCCTCACTCTACGTCTGTTACTCGCCACACATCCATCTGTGGCTCCCTCACACCACTCTCTGTTGCTCCTCACTCTAGTCTGATACTCGTCACACATCCTTCCGTTGCCCCCTTATACCGCTCTCTGTTGCTCCTCCCATCTTTCTTCTGGACCTCCCTCCACCTGCCCTGTTTCTCAGTCCTCACAACCTTGAGCTGCCCCCGTTACTTCTGTTTCGCCCCTGCTGTTCGTCACTACTCTCCCGTTACCCTCTATAACTCTCCGTTGTTTCTCACATTCCTGTTCATCCCCGCACCCTCTCCGATGTTACCTCGTCGCCCTTCGTGACAGGTCTGCTCGCTGACGTCTTTCTTTCCCCCCTCCCCCTTTCTCCCTATCGTCTGTTGCCCCGTATGTGTTCCTCTGCTGCCTCCCGTGCCCTGCCTCCCAGCCCAGCCATTCCCCCCCTGCGTGGCCTTACTCCAAGCAAAAACGACCACCCTTTGTTGCTGCTCATGTTTTCTCCCTCGTCCCGCTCCAGGACTCCCTCCCTCCCTCCCTCTCTCCTGCACGTCCAGCATTCATGAACGCACATATTCCCGTCCGGCGCCGTCTCTTATCAGCGCTCTCGTTCACTCATTTACGTGTCTTATCAATCGTCTTCTTTCCTATTCCTTCCTGATGAACATCTCTTATTTCTCGTGGCCACAGCTTTTTCTCCGCACTGTCTCGCTCCCTCCGTTCACTCTCAGCTTCCCTCTCCACTCATTCGCTATCATCATCAACCATCCTCACCCCACGGTTGTGAATGCCTTCACCGTGCCCCTCCCTCCCTCTCACTACCTCTTCCCTTCGTGGTCTTGCACTAAAGGTCCTCTTCCTCCTCCTCTTCCATCCTCTCCCTCCTGGGGTCGGTGATGGACGTGCCCGGGTGTGGCACGTAGGGAGGTGAGGAACGCGTCTTTGAGGTCGGCTTAGCCTCCCCTCCCCTTACAGAGGCCTGGGGTTAGGTGAGGGCGATGCAAAGCTCCACCGACCGGGGAAGGAGGGAAGGCGGGGTTCCACATGGCCCTAATACTGTCGCCCTCTCCGTTTTTTACCCCAACATTACAACCTCTCATCTGCAAAGGGGGGACGTTTTCAACTGCTGTTGGCATCGACGATCACCAAACTACATCAAACCGCTTCACCACATCATCACGAACAAAATCACAACCGCCACAAGGCTGAAGTTATATATGCATAAACAAAAAATCTGCACTGCCAACATCAGTGGCGGTGGAGGCGGAACGGAACGACGAAAAGACACCGATGCGGTAACGTTCCCAGCGTGGGAACGAGGAACGGGTCAGCCGCGTCAAATCCGGGGCTGCCATCGGTGGCCAGGAGGAGAAGGGAAAGGCAACAATAACCACAAGGCAAAGGCGGGAGGGCAGCCCAAGGTGTCAGGCGATACGTGTGAGGCGCGACCCACCAACGGCAGGACGAGGCGGTACCACAAATACGAAAGAAGATGAGAGAGACGGGGACAATTGAGGAAGAAGATCTGAGATACGACACAGAGAGGAGTTGTTTGAAAGGATGAGGAAGACTGACGGAGCACTGAGGGAAGGATGGGGGAAGGGGGGAGGGGGGTATACGAGCCCAAGCTCAATGCTGGTAGCCGAGCTGGGGGTCCTTCAAGCTTGGTGTAGGTGGTCAGGTTGAGCACGAGGTGCAGAAGCTGATCTCAAGTGTTCAGGACGAGTAGCAGTCACAAGGATGAACGCCAATGTTGAGGGTAAGGGTCAGTGTCGATGCCTACACTGAGACTAGATGACACTAAGGAGGTGAAGCCTTTTGAGCACGACCCTCCAGGACACCTATATGTACCTAGGAGTGTGTACCGTCGAGGTCGGTGGTCGTGCACTACGACGTACCCCAGGGTCGTACCGCCCTGCCCATGGGTTTCAGCGTACAGGTGGTCGACCCCGTGTTGTGGCAGTCGGCCAAGAACACAATCACTCGCCTCCAATCCTGCCAATCAACTATGAATCACTAGACCCCCCCCCCCCCACCCACCCAGGCCTTACACTAGCGTTCGACCTCAACACTCGTACTGCTGCTGCAAAGGAGCGACAGTCGACCTGCCTACTGACACCTCACACACGCACTCAACCTTGGTCTCAAAGTCTGTCCGTTTAAGATTCACTGTAACAGATGCACTCAAAGTACACACACACACACCACACACACACACACACACATACTGAAGTTGAAAAAGTTGTCAGTTTCTAGTACAAGAGATGGCTCAAGAGGTGGGGCGCCCCTCGAGTGAAGAACTCCCTCGCCCTGTACGGTACAAACACGCAGTTCCCGCATGGGGGATCACCTGTGGGTACTTAACACAGCCTTATTTACCCAGACGGCTACCGGCCAGGGGCGGCACCCACCCAGTCCTGTACAGGAGCACTCATCCCCAGGGGCGGCACCCACCCAGTCCTGTACACGAGCACTCATCCCCAGGGGCGGCAACCACCCAGTCCTGTACAGGAGCACTCATCCTCACTACTGTCACTCCAGTGTCAGCGCCGGCACTCACCCTCAACACTGACTCACGACCCTCCGCCTCCTCAACACACCCAAGCCATGGCACTCAGCACCAACATAAACACTTATCCACAACATGGACCTACACTTAAGACCGTCTCCCGCCACGAGTTTAACTTGGCAGGAAGTCCCATCATACGAACTTAATCCCTCTCCCCTCTTCCACCTCTCTCTCTCTCTCTCTCTCTCTCTCTCTCTCTCTCTCTCTCTCTCTCTCTCTCTTTCTCTCTCTCTCTCTCTCTCTCTCTCTCTCTCCTCCACTTGAGTACGAGGGGACAACCACCCTCTCTGATCAAGACGAGAAGCACGACCCTTGGGTACGATGGCACGTCCTGTCAACCTGCCCATCACCACGACAGCACGACCTCTTGGGCTAACACACACACACACACACACACACACACACGTCTCGACCTCTGGCTCTCACATCTCAACGTCCAGGCTTCAAAGGCCACGACATTGTGCCAAAAGGGGGTCGTACCGTCGTCGTGGTGTGCTCAAAGGTCGTAACATCGTCTTGCTGAGAAAAAGGTCAGGACTGAGTGCCAAAACAGTAGGGGAGGCGGAATGATAAAAGCCTGAGTGCCACTGCCTTGAGAAGGGTCCGTGTGTGTGTGTGTGTGTGTGTGTGTGTGTGTGTGTGTGTGTGTGTGTGGCACTGTCGTCCAACAGTGTCGGCCACGGTGAGGTCTGGGAAAGCACCGTCCAGATCTAGTGCCAACAATAAGTCTGAGGTCCAATATAACGGACGAGTGGCACTGCCGTGGACCAGTGCCAGGGGTGGAGTGGTGGATGATCACTTCAGCACCGATGTAAGGAGCAAGTGCCCAGTGCTGGGGGGTCGAGCGCCACGGCTGGAGAGGATGAAGAGCCAGCAGAAGTGATGACTACATAATTCTGGGCATTTACAACTGGGGTTGAATGACATGACCGAAATTAAAACCCATGTTTTTTTTTTTTTTTTAGGCTTGCACGACACTCGGGGCCAGACCCATGAAGGCGAAGGGCAACAACCCTTAGAAACGAAGACCCTAAATCCAGGGAAGGTCAGGTCAAGTGGCCAAACCCATCACCATCAACACTCGTGGGTCGGGCTCAAGGCTACGCCAAAACTGACTGGTATGATACACACCATGTCCCCTGTACCCCCGGGAAGTGTGAGCACACACACACACACACACACACATTCAAGGAAGAAAAAGACAATCAAATTAATGTATCTGACTCCCTCCTTCCTCCTGTGACAAGACCCCCATGAACCTTAATGATTCAAAATCTGGCAGCAGGTTACAAATACGCCATATCCCCTTAAAACCCGTTTTCTTTATCTCCGTCATCCGTCCCATTTGTCCCAATGAGTTATGTTTCTTTTTTTTCCCCCTAGGAATGCCTCCGCCACCTCCACATCCTCCTGCCATCTTCCCACGGGCATTACAGGTCCCCCGCACCGTGCTAGCCCTACACCACACCCGAGATAACTCACATTCCCACAGTTGACGCCTTCGATCATGTGTGGGGTGGCGTGACCACCACGGCTCTCTCTCCCTCTCTCTCTCTCTCTCTCTCTCTCTCTCTCTCTCTCTCTCTCTCTCTCTCTCTCTCCCAAAACCTCCTCACACACTGGTTGGCGTATACAAGACAACGCGATCATCATCTACGGGGCATCAGAACACACGCCTGGCCTGCCCCGTATATGAACGGGTGTCCAACCCGTAGCATTTAGCCTGGCGGGTTACACCTACACTGTATACAGGGCCATCAGCAGCAGCAGCTTGGGTAAAACATACACACACACACACACACACACACACACACATGAGGAACCACACAGGAATGCCAGAGAGAGAGAGAGAGAGAGAGAGAGAGAGAGAGAGAGAGAGAGAGAGAGAGAGAGAGAGAGAGAGAGAGAGAGAGAGAGTCCCCCCCAATGCGGCCGACAGAAGCCCATACACGAGTAGAGGAATGCCAGCAGAGGGAAGGTACCGAGGCGGGTCCCTGGGCCTACCCACATCTACCTACCCCCGCTACACTAAATGGCGTTCCTTTATAGAGACTTTCCTGCCCGCTGGTACACCGGAGGGAGCCGTGGGTGTTTGTGGGGGAGGAAGAGGAGGAGGAGGAGGAGGAGGAACTTAACCTTCTGCCCTACTATCCTGTCTCCATCTATGGTGGGTGGGTGGGAAGGAGCCTTCTGCTTTACTATCCTGTCTACATCTACAGTGGTGGGAAGGGAGGAGCCTTTCGCTCTACCACCATCCTCTCCTTACCTACATAGATCAGGGACCTGGGGTAGATCAGGGACCTGGGGTAGATCAGGGACCTGGGGTAGTGCTATCACTACGGTGGAGCACATGAGCACGTCCAACATGGGGGATGATATGAACTGGAAGTGATTACAACATTATCCATTATTATCTATCATCTATTAACTGAAACCCCCCCCAAAAAAAAAATCAACAAGACGACACTAGAGATGGGAAGTCAGAAAATATGCAGAGAGAGAGAGAGAGAGAGAGAGAGAGAGAGAGAGAGAGAGAGAGAGAGAGAGAGAGAGAGAGAGAGAGAGAGAGAGATGGGGCCCCACGAGTGGAAAACTCCAATCCCCCCACCCCCGTACACTCGAAGAAATACATAATCACACACACACACACACACACACACACACACACACACACACACATGGTGTGTGTGTGTGTGTGTGTGTGTGTGTGTGTGTGTTACCGGACTCTGCCTACATCTTCATATGTTTCTATTATCTAATTATAACTGCCTCTGTATTCAGGGGGTGGGAGGAGGATGAAGTGCATTGCTGCATTGTTCCCACAACTGAATGTCTTCCTCTTTACGGACGAGGTCTCTAACACGGCAGTATTTAACACGGCTAACAAAGGCGGGGGCTGACACGGCTAGCGAAGGAACATCGTCGACACTGTTAACAAAGGAAACACAGCAACGCTAACACAGTAGCGCCAATGTGGCTTACATTGGAGTGTTATCAAGGCACACAGTGTTATGTTAGCACGGCTAACACAGGAATATTAGCACTACTAACACAGGAATACTAGCATCGCTAACATCGGGGTGTCAACAAGTTAACATAGGAATATAAGCACCGTTAACATATGAATATTAACATCACTAACACAGGAGTGTATTAGCACGGTTAATGGAGTATTACCACTGTTATCACAGGAGTATAAGCACAGTTAACACAGCAGGATTAGCATATCTAACAGGGGAGTATTACCACCGTTAACATAGGAATAGTAACAGTGCTAACACAAGAGTATTAGCACGGCTAACACAGGAGTATTAGCACGGCTAACACAAGAGTATTACCACTAACAACACTGAAGTATTAGCACAGCTAACACAATAGTATTAGCACAGCTGATGCTGGAGTATTAGCATGGCTAACACAGGAGTACTGGCACAGCTGACGTTGGATTATTAGCTAGGCTAACAAAGGAGTATCAGCGCGGCTAACACATGAGTGTTAGCATAGCTGACGTTGTAGTACATACACGAATAACACAGGTGAATTAGCACAGCTGACGCTGGAGTATTATCATAGCGAGCATATGAGTATTACCACTAACAACACAGGAGTATTAGCACGGCTAACACATGAGTATTAGCGTCGCAAACACTAATGGATTAACACGGTTAACACAGGAGTCTCAACAGATTTACCTGAAGTGTTTCCAACATGAACATAGCAAATACCACCACGGCTAACATAGGAGCATGAATCTGCTACCACAAGAACATGAACACCGATGCCACAAAAACAACATCAACCCAGCTAGCATAGCAGCGTTACCACTGCCAAATCGGGGGACAAGCGTCATCAACACGGCTAACACAGCAGCATCGCCACACACGGAGAATCCCCACGGTTAAACGCGAGGGGAGTCGCACGTTAACACAGCAGCAGCAATACCTGCCTTGGCACGTTAACACAGCAGCAATACCTGCCTTGGCACGTTAACACAGCAGCAATACCTGCCGCTAACACAGGAATGGTCACACCATCAACACAGGAGAGAGAGAGAGAGAGAGAGAGAGAGAGAGAGAGAGAGAGAGAGAGAGAGAGAGAGAGAGAGAGAGAGAGAGAGAGAGAGAGAGTAATCGTAGTGTCCCTCTGTGTAAGACATCCATCACCTGCCCGGGTAATGGATTTCCCTGTGATCACGTCCCATTCACTTACTAAACTAGGTCACACACACACACACAGAAACGCCCACACAAAGTCTACTTCGTTCAACCTTATTTTCCTGCACTGGTCAACTTATATATATATATATATATATATATATATATATATATATATATATATATATATATATATATATATATACACAAATATCTTTTAAGAGATGATTACATATCTTGTCTCTCGAACGGATCTTGCCTAGGTGTGTCACTCGATGAGGGCGTAAATCCAAGCTACGTGGAGAGAGAGAGAGAGAGAGAGAGAGAGAGAGAGAGAGAGAGAGAGAGAGAGAGAGAGAGAGAGAGAGAGAGAGAGAGAGAGAGAGAGAGAGAGAGAGGTAGTTGGTTTCAACTTCCGACACTCGTATATATATATATATATATATATGGTCAGTCAGTCCTTTTCCAAAGCCGAGACACTTGGTGGTAAGTCGTGACCAATATGCACGCAAAATTCACTTGTATATATGTATATATATATACACACACACACACGACACTGTGGAGAGAACTGGTATTCACCAAGTGTGTTCTACACTATACACTCTCCCTTTTCCAGTGGAGGATCTTGTTCGGAGGCGCGGGGCGCGGGGGGGGAGTGTATTTATGTGTGTGTGTGTGTCTCCCGAACGCCTGTGGCACACTACCTCTGCTCCAGTGGGAGTCATGTGGTGGTGGTGGTGGTGGTGGTGGTGGTGGAGGAGGTGTGCGCCGGTCTGAGTGACTCGTTGGCTATGAGGGAGAGGGGAAGAGGAGACAGGCTCCCTCCCTCCCTCACTCTCTTCTTCCGTCCATCCTGTTGGTGTAAATATAAACATATACCTCTACACACACACACACACATACACACGAAGACGATGTCCTTCAATCGTGCGCAATTCGATCCGTTTTTTTTTTCCTCCCACCCCCCCACAGGTGATTGTCCTCTCGTCTGAAAAAGGGGATATATTTATATACATATCGGCTGGTCTGTGGGGTAGTGGGGTGTGGGGAGGGGTCTGGTCTGTAGGGTTGGGGGGTGGGGAGAGGTCTGGTCTGTGGGGTAAGGGGGGGTGGGGAGGGGTCTGGTCTGTGAGGCCAGAGATATATCGATTGGTATTCGCGGGACAACAGACATCTGGCAGCTCCTCCCCGCCCGGCCAGACTCTGTGCCTCACCTCGATATGGTCCCACATTTAAGCTAGGCCCACCGACGAGACGGACCACCACGGCTCGTGCAGGCAGGCAGGGTCCGCGCTTCACACCATACCATCCCCCTCCCCCTCCCTCCCTCCCAACCCCCCTTTCCTAGAGACGTTTCGAAATTACTCCCCTAATTACTCCATTTCCTCCTCCTCCCCCCCTAACTCGAGATGATCCACCCCCCCGCCATTATGATCAGGATCAGCGAGCGGCTGGGGGGAGGAGGAGGAGGAGGATCAGCGGCTGGGGGAAGAGGATCAACGACTGGGAGATGGAGGATCAGCGAGCGGCTGGGGGAAGAGGATCAGCAACTGGGGGTAGGAGGATCAGCGGGCAGCTGGGGGAGGATGTTAGACGAAGAGGAGGACGAAGAGGAGGTCTTCATCTTCCCGCGGCGACACTTCATCATGGCGACAGCCAACACCCCTCGTCGACAGCACAGGAGGAAGACAGATCCTTCTAGTGGCCAGGCCCGCCCATAAAGGGAGGAAGGGGGGGGGGGGGTGTGAGGGGTGAGTGAGTTAGGCCGGTGGAGGCTGGGTGAGAGAGAGAGAGAGAGAGAGAGAGAGAGAGAGAGAGAGAGAGAGAGAGAGAGAGAGAGAGAGAGAGAGAGAGAGAGAGAGAGAGAGAGAGAGGAGGTCGCCACCAGACCGTCTCGTCTCATCCCAAAATGTTTCCACCGTTTCCTACCTGTCGAGGAGCGGGTGTGTGCGAGGGGAGGGTTGTGTACGTCCGTCCGTCCGTCATCCCCTAACTTAAGGAATCTCTCTCACACGTCTTCACCAGCCTGTCTGCCAGCCAACCACCCACCCAACCAACCCAACCACCCGTCTGTCTAACTGTCTGCGTCTTACCGTGGTCTTCGCCTCCCCCTGTATGTCTGTGTCTCATCGTGGTCTTCGTCTCTCTGTCTGTCTGCGTCTCACCGTAGTCCTCATCTCTGTCTCTGCGTCTTACTGTGGTCTTCGTCTCTGTCTGTCTGAGTCTCACCGTGGTCTTCGTCTCTCTGTATGTCTGCGTCTCTCACTGTGGTCTTCGTCTCTCTGTCTGTCTGTATCTCACCGTGGTCTCTCTCTCTCTCTCTCTCTCTCTCTCTCTCTCTCTCTCTCTCTCTCTCTCTCTCTGCGTCTTACCGTGGTCTTCGTCTTTCCCTGTGTGTCCGCGTCTCACCATGGTCTTCGTGTCTCCCTGTCTGTCGGACCATAATATACCCAGGAAACCTTCAAGACAAGGAAATTATGAGGGAGGGGGTTTAGAGAGAACCAATTTTGAGCTAGGCTTCAACCGCTGTTACAAGTTTGGCTTCCACTAGTCACATATTCGGCTTCAAATTGCTATCGCATCCTTGACTTCATCTGCTTTGTTACATCCTTGACTGCGACTGTGTTGCACGCTTGGCTTCTATTGTTGTATTGCATTCTTCTTTTGAACCGCGTCTCACACGTTTGACTCCTATCATCTATACTATAATTATGGCTTCGAGTGTTGCGTTGTACGATTGGCTTCTACTTGTGTTAGATCTATGGCTTCCCCTGTTACGTTGCAAGTTCGGCTTCCATTAAATCCTTGGCTTCAACCGTTGTGTTGCACATTTCTAACGTTGTGTTACACATTTTATTTCAACTGCTTTTACATCTTTGGCTTCAACAGTTCTGTAACATCTTTGGCTTCAACAGTTCTGTTACATCTTTGGCTTCAACAGTTCTGTAACATCTTTGGCTTCAACAGTTCTGTTACATCTTTGCCTTCAACAGTTCTGTTACACCTTTGGCATCAATTCTTCTGTTACGCCTTTGGCTTCAACTGGTCTGTTACACCTCTGGCTTCAACAGTTCTGTTACACCTTTGGCATCAATTCTTCTGTTACACCTCTGGCTTCAACTGGTCTGTTACACCTCTGGCTTCAACAGTTCTGTTACACCTTTGGCATCAATTCTTCTGTTACACCTTTGGCTTCAACTGGTCTGTTACACCTTTGGCTTCCACAACTGACAATGATAGATTCAAATCTATCGTCGTCATTTTTTAACGAGGTCGGGGAGAGCGTGCGGGGGAAAGTGGGTGAGGGAACGGGAAACGGAGACCATACAGAGAGAGAGAGAGAGAGAGAGAGAGAGAGAGAGAGAGAGAGAGAGAGAGAGAGAGAGAGAGAGAGTTGGGTAGGTTCCCGTCGAGGGGCGGTGCCCCTGGGGTGAGTAAGACGGCGGAATGTGTGGATTGTGAGACTGCCATGGTGGTGGCGGCAGGTCGGCCCACTTCTCCTCCTCCGTCAGGTGAGTCGGTCACTTCTCCGTCAGGAACGCTGGCCAATTTTTTTCTTTCCCCGTCAGGTTGGTCGTCACATCGTCGGGTGGGTCGCCCACTATTTCGACGGGGTGGGTCGCCCACTATTTCGACGGGGTGGGTCGCCCACTATTTCGAAGGGGTGGGTCGTCCACTTCTTCGTCAAGTGGGTATTCCTCTTGCCCCTTGGCAAATACAGGAGGAAGGGGCAAGAAGGGGGGGAAGTTGCAACTTACATAAAAGAGAATGAAGATTATGGCACATTCCTGGACGTAATTAGTTGTACGAAACAAAATCATACGTCATTAAACTATAAATATTCTTAATCATCTTCACGAACACTGTACATATGTATATACATGTGTGTGTGGGTGGGTTGGGCCATTCCTCGTCTGTTTCCTTGCGCTACCTCGCTAACGCGGGAGACGGCGGTTAAGTATAACAGAATAGAAATAGATTAACACTGTACATCTGTGTTTCCATTCAAGAACACGTATCACGTTTTCTTTTTTTTTTTGAGGGGGGGTCTGTTGCTCTTCCAGCGTGCAGACATACATACACATGTCTTGAGCGTCCTTGTATAAAACATTTCTCTGGGCGACCATGTCAATGCCATTTACTTCAGGCCACTACCTCCCTCCCTGCCAGAACTGTTGACCATGACCCCCTTCCGTCTGCCACTACTACTGTTAGCTACGACGAACCTGTGTGCCACTACTGCTGGCCACTAGAAGACCACTACTACTGGCCACTAGGAGACCTCTATTGCCACTAGCGTCCGCCGCTACTACCCCGCCTGCCACTACTGTTGGCCTATGCCAAGCCTACTCATAATGATGCAACTAAGGCAACACATCCCTGGTGATAAGAATGTCACACCTCAAGGTATGGCACCACTGCTGATAAGAGTAACATGTCGTGAGATAAAGGGATGGCACCACTGCTGATAACACTAACATGTAAGATAAAGGTATGGCACCCCCCCTTGCTGATAACACTAACAAGTAAGATAAAGGTATGGCACCACTGCTGATAAGAGTCACACGTCGTGAGAAAAAGGCATAAAAAAACTCTCGCTGCTAAACAAGAGCGTATCGTTAAAGATAAAGGTGTAACATCCCTGCTGATAACAATCATATATCGTAAGATAAACGAGAAAAAAAAAGATGGGATCTGTGGGAAACAGATAAGAAGGGGAAGACTGAACAGGGCTAGAGCGATACGATAAATATGAGGACAGAGATTTGGGGAACTTTTTTTTTGTATTATTTTTTTGTCAAGGGAAATGGTATGCAGGGCTTGGCCAGGTACCCTGTTTATGTAAACGACACCCTGGTAAATGATGTCGAACTAACTACCAGTCTGGTCGTTTGGCGATCGGCAAGAGGAGCTGGAGGGGAGGAGGGAGGGAGGGAGGGAGGAGCGAGGGAGCTAGAGAGGCGGGTGGGTCGAGGGAAGGGGAGGAGATGGAGGGAGGGAGGGAGAGAGGGAGGGACGGTATGGGTGTCGTGGAATGCCACTGACGTGGGGAGGAAATGAGGTCTAGCGAGGTAAAGGTAGGGCTATCAGGGGCGAAGGCAAGAGTATTAGGGGTATGGGTAAGGCTGACATGCCAAGGTACGGGGCTACTGGGTAAAGGCGGGGCTCTTAAGGTTGAAAAACCCTGAGCTATGAGGGTGTGTGGGTAAGGCCTACCTGGGGAAGCGATGACTATCAGGGGGAAGTCAAGGGCTAACAGGAAAGAGTCAGGGTTGCCAGTACGAGGGCTGGGTTATCAGGGGAGAAGAAGCAGGGTTGCCAAGTGAGCAATCACGGCAAATCACCTTAGAAGAAGCGGCGTCTGTTTGGGGAGGGTCGGGTACATGTGTCTCCGGGGAGGGCGGCCTTTGGGGTTGGGTAGAGACGTTTGTACGGGGTAGAAAGAGGGATTTCCTCTCTCGTGGGGGAAGGGGGGGGGGACTGGTATGGAACGACAGGAATAAAACACGAGAGAGAGAGAGAGAGAGAGAGAGAGAGAGAGAGAGAGAGAGAGAGAGAGAGAGAGAGAGAGAGAGAGAGAGAGAGAGAGAGAGAGTAGGGACTGAAATTCTGGAAGGGGTGGACAATCAGTGGATGAAGATAGCTGCTAAGAGGTGATAAGGAAAGAAGGAAGGGAGGTAGGAGGGAATGAATGAATAAATGAATGAATGAATGAAGGAAGGAAGGAAGAAAGGAGGGAGGGCGGGAGGGAGAGAGGGGCCCTTAATGGGTTGAGGGTGGTGGACGGGTGTGGTGTGTGTGTGTGTGTGTGTGTGTGTGTGTGTGTGTGTGTGTGTGTGTGTGTGTGTGACGTGAGGGGTAACGGAGGGCATGAAGACTGCGACGCGCGCCGTGTGGAGGAGGAATGATGATGAAGAGGGGAGAGAACGGAGGGATGATGATGATGAAGGGGGGAGAGGAGGGCGGGATGATGATGATAATGAGGTGTGTGGGGGTGTGAGGTGGTGGTCCATCCAACCAGCACCGGGGGCAGGAGTATTGTTGGTGGGTCCCCCGCGGGGAGTCACCGTCGGTCATCAAGGCTGTATGTATTTTCACCTCGAGTGGCGGGGGTGTGTGGGGCTGGGCCGGCCCTCACCAGCGAGGGGTCAAGGTGCCACGCTGGTCTCCCGTCAGCCAGTCAGCCTCACCGTGGCACTGGTCGAGGCCAGGTGAGTTGGCGAGGTTGGCCAAGTGACTGGTAAGAGTGGCCAAGTGTGTGGTGAGGGTTGGCCAGGTGAGTGGTGGCCAGGTGAGCGCAGGGAGTACCTGGGTCATCACCATCGCGGGAACGCACTGCCACTCACCCCAGGCTATGTCCCTCCCTCGTACCCTGACAGCGGTTCCCCTACCGTCATTGCTGAACTACGCTAACACTAGCTGCACTCATCCAACACTCGCTAGACTACGCTAATACTCGCTACACTTCTTCAACACTCTCTAAACTACGCCAACAGTCGCTACACTTCTCCAACACTTGCTAGACTACGCTAACAATCGCTACACTACGCCAACAGTCGCTACATTCCTCCAACACTCGCTTAACTACGCCAACACTCGCAATATAACACCAACACTCTGTACACCCTCTGGACTTCACAAATATACCTCTGTACTCTAACAGCACCAGGCACACTCCCCTGACATTCACTGTGAGTTCTTTTTGGGGGGGAGACTGCTGTGGGAGAGTGCAGGGTGCTTCCAATTCCTCTCACTTATTTCCCTGCACTCGCCAAAATAAGAGAGAGAGGAAGTGGATCCACGCAACGTCAAGTGTCACCAACGTGTGGGGGAAAGTTGGAGGGAATATAGAGAGGAAACACGGGTGCTTTACACTTTCTCGTGGTCCTGTAACACCAGAGGAAGCAAACTTTACCCCACAACCCCCCAGAGGTCGACCTCCATCCACGACCCCCAGGCAGGAGGACACGATGACTTATGAGCGACTGGGAGCTGACTCAGCCGGGGCAACAAGAGGAGTAGGAGGAGGAGGAGGAGGAGGGAGGCGCTGATATCACCCGACCGGTGTTACTGTGGTGTTTAAGAGTGGTCAAGTCACGGGGCAAACTTATGGGGAGGAAAAGACGGGAGGTCCTTTGAAGCCAGAGAGTCCTGCGGGCCTACGGATGTGAGCAAGGACTCGTTATATACATACACACACACACACACACACACACACACACACACACACGTAACTGTGTCAAGCTTCAAGTGACAACCAGGACTGGACCCCGCTTTCAAAGACTGTGAATACGGCAGCGAGAGATGTGAAATCTGTCTAGTGTCGCGGCGGTGGTGCCGTGCCCCTCCCCAGTAAAAAGGAAACCCACAACACACACCTGGTAACCCCTTCCATTCCCAACCATACCACAAAGACGACACCAGCACATCAATTACACCTCATTACCAGTCCCGTGTACACCCTACAAACTCTCTCTCTCTCTCTCTCTCTCTCTCTCTCTCTCTCTCTCCACAATGCAAACGATACTCTCCCACGCCTCTGGCATCATGCATTCGGCTCCCATGACGCCTTCCCTCAACAGACCAACAAGCCAAGAGCTTCGGGCTGAGCCAGAGTAAACATACAGGTAACGTGAGCTCAATGACGAGGGGTCCTAGGGGACGCACCTACTGGGGGTCTTTGGGGACGACCCAGGGTTCCTACACCCACCCAGGGAGACCTGGTCCTGGTGTCTCTACCACTGCACCAAGACCTGGTCCTGGTGTCTCTACCACTGCACCAAGACCTGGTCCTGGTGTCTCTACCACTGCACCAAGACCTGGTCCTGGTGTCTCTACCACTGCACCAAGACCTGGTCCTGGTGTCTCTACCACTGCACCAAGACCTGGTCCTGGTGTCTCTACCACTGCACCAAGACCTGGTCCTGGTGTCTCTACCACTGCACCAAGACCTGGTCCTGGTGTCTCTACCACTGCACCAAGACCTGGTCCTGGTGTCTCTACCACTGCACCAAGACCTGGTCCTGGTGTCTCTACCACTGCACCAAGACCTGGTCCTGGTGTCTCTACCACTGCACCAAGACCTGGTCCTGGTGTCTCTACCACTGCACCAAGACCTGGTCCTGGTGTCTCTACCACTGCACCAAGACCTGGTCCTGGTGTCTCTACCACTGCACCAAGACCTGGTCCTGGTGTCTCTACCACTGCACCAAGACCTGGTCCTGGTGTCTCTACCACTGCACCAAGACCTGGTCCTGGTGTCTCTACCACTGCACCAAGACCTGGTCCTGGTGTCTCTACCACTGCACCAAGACCTGGTCCTGGTGTCTCTACCACTGCACCAAGACCTGGTCCTGGTGTCTCTACCACTGCACCAAGACCTGGTCCTGGTGTCTCTACCACTGCACCAAGACCTGGTCCTGGTGTCTCTACCACTGCACCAAGACCTGGTCCTGGTGTCTCTACCACTGCACCAAGACCTGGTCCTGGTGTCTCTACCACTGCACCAAGACCTGGTCCTGGTGTCTCTACCACTGCACCAAGACCTGGTCCTGGTGTCTCTACCACTGCACCAAGACCTGGTCCTGGTGTCTCTACCACTGCACCAAGACCTGGTCCTGGTGTCTCTACCACTGCACCAAGACCTGGTCCTGGTGTCTCTACCACTGCACCAAGACCTGGTCCTGGTGTCTCTACCACTGCACCAAGACCTGGTCCTGGTGTCTCTACCACTGCACCAAGACCTGGTCCTGGTGTCTCTACCACTGCACCAAGACCTGGTCCTGGTGTCTCTACCACTGCACCAAGACCTGGTCCTGGTGTCTCTACCACTGCACCAAGACCTGGTCCTGGTGTCTCTACCACTGCACCAAGACCTGGTCCTGGTGTCTCTACCACTGCACCAAGACCTGGTCCTGGTGTCTCTACCACTGCACCAAGACCTGGTCCTGGTGTCTCTACCACTGCACCAAGACCTGGTCCTGGTGTCTCTACCACTGCACCAAGACCTGGTCCTGGTGTCTCTACCACTGCACCAAGACCTGGTCCTGGTGTCTCTACCACTGCACCAAGACCTGGTCCTGGTGTCTCTACCACTGCACCAAGACCTGGTCCTGGTGTCTCTACCACTGCACCAAGACCTGGTCCTGGTGTCTCTACCACTGCACCAAGACCTGGTCCTGGTGTCTCTACCACTGCACCAAGACCTGGTCCTGGTGTCTCTACCACTGCACCAAGACCTGGTCCTGGTGTCTCTACCACTGCACCAAGACCTGGTCCTGGTGTCTCTACCACTGCACCAAGACCTGGTCCTGGTGTCTCTACCACTGCACCAAGACCTGGTCCTGGTGTCTCTACCACTGCACCAAGACCTGGTCCTGGTGTCTCTACCACTGCACCAAGACCTGGTCCTGGTGTCTCTACCACTGCACCAAGACCTGGTCCTGGTGTCTCTACCACTGCACCAAGACCTGGTCCTGGTGTCTCTACCACTGCACCAAGACCTGGTCCTGGTGTCTCTACCACTGCACCAAGACCTGGTCCTGGTGTCTCTACCACTGCACCAAGACCTGGTCCTGGTGTCTCTACCACTGCACCAAGACCTGGTCCTGGTGTCTCTACCACTGCACCAAGACCTGGTCCTGGTGTCTCTACCACTGCACCAAGACCTGGTCCTGGTGTCTCTACCACTGCACCAAGACCTGGTCCTGGTGTCTCTACCACTGCACCAAGACCTGGTCCTGGTGTCTCTACCACTGCACCAAGACCTGGTCCTGGTGTCTCTACCACTGCACCAAGACCTGGTCCTGGTGTCTCTACCACTGCACCAAGACCTGGTCCTGGTGTCTCTACCACTGCACCAAGACCTGGTCCTGGTGTCTCTACCACTGCACCAAGACCTGGTCCTGGTGTCTCTACCACTGCACCAAGACCTGGTCCTGGTGTCTCTACCACTGCACCAAGACCTGGTCCTGGTGTCTCTACCACTGCACCAAGACCTGGTCCTGGTGTCTCTACCACTGCACCAAGACCTGGTCCTGGTGTCTCTACCACTGCACCAAGACCTGGTCCTGGTGTCTCTACCACTGCACCAAGACCTGGTCCTGGTGTCTCTACCACTGCACCAAGACCTGGTCCTGGTGTCTCTACCACTGCACCAAGACCTGGTCCTGGTGTCTCTACCACTGCACCAAGACCTGGTCCTGGTGTCTCTACCACTGCACCAAGACCTGGTCCTGGTGTCTCTACCACTGCACCAAGACCTGGTCCTGGTGTCTCTACCACTGCACCAAGACCTGGTCCTGGTGTCTCTACCACTGCACCAAGACCTGGTCCTGGTGTCTCTACCACTGCACCAAGACCTGGTCCTGGTGTCTCTACCACTGCACCAAGACCTGGTCCTGGTGTCTCTACCACTGCACCAAGACCTGGTCCTGGTGTCTCTACCACTGCACCAAGACCTGGTCCTGGTGTCTCTACCACTGCACCAAGACCTGGTCCTGGTGTCTCTACCACTGCACCAAGACCTGGTCCTGGTGTCTCTACCACTGCACCAAGACCTGGTCCTGGTGTCTCTACCACTGCACCAAGACCTGGTCCTGGTGTCTCTACCACTGCACCAAGACCTGGTCCTGGTGTCTCTACCACTGCACCAAGACCTGGTCCTGGTGTCTCTACCACTGCACCAAGACCTGGTCCTGGTGTCTCTACCACTGCACCAAGACCTGGTCCTGGTGTCTCTACCACTGCACCAAGACCTGGTCCTGGTGTCTCTACCACTGCACCAAGACCTGGTCCTGGTGTCTCTACCACTGCACCAAGACCTGGTCCTGGTGTCTCTACCACTGCACCAAGACCTGGTCCTGGTGTCTCTACCACTGCACCAAGACCTGGTCCTGGTGTCTCTACCAATGCACCAAGACCTGGTCCTGGTGTCTCTACCACTGCACCAAGACCTGGTCCTGGTGTCTCTACCACTGCACCAAGACCTGGTCCTGGTGTCTCTACCACTGCACCAAGACCTGGTCCTGGTGTCTCTACCACTGCACCAAGACCTGGTCCTGGTGTCTCTACCACTGCACCAAGACCTGGTCCTGGTGTCTCTACCACTGCACCAAGACCTGGTCCTGGTGTCTCTACCACTGCACCAAGACCTGGTCCTGGTGTCTCTACCACTGCACCAAGACCTGGTCCTGGTGTCTCTACCACTGCACCAAGACCTGGTCCTGGTGTCTCTACCACTGCACCAAGACCTGGTCCTGGTGTCTCTACCACTGCACCAAGACCTGGTCCTGGTGTCTCTACCACTGCACCAAGACCTGGTCCTGGTGTCTCTACCACTGCACCAAGACCTGGTCCTGGTGTCTCTACCACTGCACCAAGACCTAGTGCTGGTGACCCGAGGTCTCTACCACTGCACCAAGACCTGGTCCTGGTGTCTCTACCACTGCACCAAAACCGGGGGCCCCTGGTGCCCCCGGGGGTTTGGTTTTTTTTAAAAGGGCCCCCGGGGCCCCGGTTTTCCCCCTTTGGGGGCCCCCCAAACCAGGGCACCGCCTTTTGGGCCCCCTCCCACGCACTAAGCCCGGGCCCCCCCTGGTTTTTAAAAAACCAGAAAAAGAATGGGTAAAGGGTTTTTACCCTTTTGCACCAAGCCCCTGGTCCGGGCCCTGGGGGGGCGTGCCCCAAAAAAACACGACCTTTCGGGGCTCCCCTTTTTTCCCCGGTTTCTTTTTTCCGGGGCCCCCCCTTTTTTTTAACGACCCCCCAAACCCCCCCCTGGGAATTTTTCCCCCCCCTTTTTCCCCTAATCCCCCAACCCGGGCGGGGGGTAGGGTCAAAAACCCCCCCCCCTTTTTTTAAAACCAACCCCTAAAAACCCCCCCCCCTCACTAACCTTCCCCCCGCCCACCCAACCCTACCCTTCCTATACAGATTCCCCTCTCCTCCTTGCCTCCCTCATTATCCTCCTCTATTGCCTCATCATCCTCATTAAAAAAAAGGGGGGGGGGAGATGATGATGATGATGAGATATGAAACCCCTTGGGATGCTTGTAACCACCACAATGCACAAATGGTCCCCTCGGCACCCCACCGAAAGCGGGCCGGCGCCCCCGGGGGTTTGCTTTTCATTCATTCGAAACTACATGGTCTTCATGCGGACAGTACGCACGCGTAACACACCACTTGTGGCTCCACAGTACCGTACAGATGGTAGTACGTCCTGCTGTACAGATGGTAGTACGTCCTGCTGTACAGACGGTAGTACGTGCTGTTGTACAGATGGTAGTACATGCTGTTGTACAGACGGTAGTACGTCATGCTGTACAGATGGTAGTACGTGGTTGTACAGATGGTAGTACGTGCTGTTGTACAGACGGTAGTACGTTCTGATGTACAGATGGTAGTACGTGCTGTTGTACAGACGGTAGTACGTCCTGCTGTACAGACGGTAGTACGTGCTGTTGTACAGATGGTAGTACATGCTGTTGTACAGACGGTAGTACGTGCTGTTGTACAGACGGTAGTACGTCATGCTGTACAGACGGTAGTACGTGCTGTTGTACAGACGGTAGTACGTCATGCTGTACAGACGGTAGTACGTGGTTGTACAGATGGTAGTACGTGCTGTTGTACAGACGGTAGTACGTTCTGATGTACAGATGGTAGTACGTGGTTGTACAGATGGTAGTACGTGCTGTTGTACAGACGGTAGTACGTTCTGATGTACAGATGGTAGTACGTGCTGTTGTACAGACGGTAGTACGTCCTGCTGTACAGACGGTAGTACGTCCTGCTGTACAGACGGTAGTACGTCCTGCTGTACAGACGGTAGTACGTGCTGTTGTACAGATGGTAGTACGTCATGCTGTACAGACGGTAGTACGTCCTGCTGTACAGATGGTAGTGCGTCCTGCTGTACAGACGGTAGTACGTGCTGATGTACAGATGGTAGTACATGCTGTTGTACAGACGGTAGTACGTCCTGCCGTACAGACGGTAGTACATGCTGTTGTACAGACGGTAGTACGTCATGCTGTACAGACGGTAGTACGTGGTTGTACAGATGGTAGTACGTGCTGTTGTACAGACGGTAGTACGTGCTGTTGTACAGACGGTAGTACGTCCTGTTGTACAGACGGTAGTACGTCATGCTGTACAGACGGTAGTACGTGGTTGTACAGACGGTAGTACGTGCTGTTGTACAGACGGTAGTACGTGCTGTTGTACAGACGGTAGTACGTCCTGCTGTACAGACGGTAGTACGTCCTGCTGTACAGACGGTAGTACGTCCTGCTGTACAGATGGTATTACGTGCTGTTGTACAGACAGTAGGACGTGCTGCTGTGCAGATGGTGGTACGTGCTGTTGTACAGACGGTAGTACGTGCTGTTGTAGATGGTAGTACGTCCTGCTGTACAGACGGTAGTACGTGCTGTTGTACAGACGGTAGTACGTGCTGTTGTACAGATGGTACGTGCTGTTGTACAGACGGTAGTACGTCCTGCTGTACGGATGGTAGTACGTGCTGTTGTACAGACGGTAGTACGTGCTGTTGTACAGACGGTAGTACGTTCTGTTGTACAGATGGTACGTGGTGTTGTACAGACGGTAGTACGTTCTGTTGTACAGATGGTACGTGCTGTTGTACAGACGGTAGTACGTGCTGTTGTACAGACGGTAGTACGTCCTGCTGTACAGACGGTAGTACGTGCTGTTGTACAGACGGTAGTACGTCCTGCTGTACAGATGGTAGTACGTCCTGCCGTACAGACGGTAGTACGTTCTGTTGTACAGATGGTACGTGCTGTTGTCCAGACGGTAGTACGTGCTGTTGTACAGACGGTAGTACGTGCTGTTGTACAGACGGTAGTACGTCCTGCCGTACAGACGGTAGTACGTTCTGTTGTACAGATGGTACGTGCTGTTGTACAGACGGTAGTACGTGCTGCTGTACAGATGG
Source organism: Panulirus ornatus (assembly GCF_036320965.1). Taxonomy (NCBI): domain Eukaryota; kingdom Metazoa; phylum Arthropoda; class Malacostraca; order Decapoda; family Palinuridae; genus Panulirus; species Panulirus ornatus. Next base: position 5,532,120 of record NC_092240.1, read on the forward strand.
TAGTACGTTCTGTTGTACAGACGGTACGTGCTGTTGAACAGATGGTAGTACGTACTGTTGTAGATGGTAGTACGTCCTGTTGTACAGACGGTAGTACGTGCTGTTGAGTTTCATGACGTCCTAGAGTAAGTTAAACGATATAAACACATCTGCATGTTAAGGAAATTGTGAACCTCTGGTTTTATGCAGAAGGTCGTACTCAAATGCAGGAGAGACAGGTTAGTGACACACACACACACACACACACACACAAAATACGTCTTAAGACCTCACAGGGACGCCTATTACCGCCAGTACAGGCATCTGTGCTAGCCAGCATCAGGTAGATTTAAAAAAGAAAAAAAAAAGAGACGATAGATTCTCAGCCACCACACCGTACACTAGCAATCTAGACACAGGATCTGTTTTTAAGGCGCGTCCTGTGTAAGGACAACATAACAGGAAACACTTAAAGGTGAGGAAAATTGCATGGAAGGTCCCTTAAACGACCTATACACGAATAGGCGCTTAACACTCTGGTCGTTCCCATACGTCGACTCTGTGTGTGTATGTGTATATTGAAGAACACTATTATCACGATAAAAGACAACTGAACCCTTAATAAGTTCACTTTACCGTGGTTTAAATATCATGACAACGGTATAAGACCCTTGCGTAGGTATGATGACTCGGCTTTTGACCTGACTCTTAAAGACGTGAGCGACCTGGGGCCTATATAACTGACGAGTGACGTCAGGATTGGCCATTACAGCGATGACTTGAGCTGATGTACTGTATGTCAAGACCCGACAGATGGATACACAACTGACGAGAACTTGTATGGCATTTCAGACCCGATCGCTCGCTTGGCTTTGCCTGATGATCACTGGCAACGAGAGACCATGTTAAGTGTAAGTGAGGCCATCGGCCATACAACCAGCGTAAGTGTGGCAAACATGCAGGCAGCCCCGCCCACCTCGGCCGCCGCCGCCAGTCGGCCCCGCCCCCCCTCCGTCGGTCTCTCTCTCTCCCCCTCTCTCCCCCTTCACCCCCCCCCCCCCCCCACGGCGCGGATGGCCGTTACTGCCACGCCCTCCAACTTAAAACATGTCACCACTAAGTCTAGTCGCTCCTACAAACGACATCTAACGCACTTCCCCAAAATCGGGGTTTAACAAAGAGAGAGAGAGAGAGAGAGAGAGAGAGAGAGAGAGAGAGAGAGAGAGAGAGAGAGAGAGAGAGAGAGAGAGAGAGAGGTCCCACCGATCTAAAATGGTCACTGATAAAAAAAGAAAAGAAAATGTATTCCATGGTGAAAAATTGCCTCGTAGTTAACTATCCTAGCCCATGATTGATAATTACCCCGGGTAATGAACCAATCTTGTCTTCCCCTCCTAATAACTCCTACACATATTACTAATTACCCGTCTAGCACCAGCGGATAACCTCGCCCCTACCTACTCTATCATACACGCCCCAGTTACCCCTCGCATGAAAACAGAGACTCCCGTCTACTTAAACCACCAGAGCCTCCCACAGTATCCTCCTCTTCTAGTTGGCATACAACCCCAGCATTTCCCTGCTTAGCAACCCAAGCCGACGCCTGACTAAAACGTCCAGAAAAACCCGTGGTGGATGGACTGTCCAATCTATATTGCGGGTCTTCATTTCGTTTAACTACGCTTCTTCTAAGCCCCTTAGGACCAACGAAACATCCTCCCTTGGCCTAAGTTGCCTTGTTACGCTATGCTTAAATTACAGGCCTTCCTCCTACTCAATTAGTTATTTAAACTTGCCGTCTCACTCTTAATTACACCCAGTTTAAAAGCCCAGCGTATGTATTCCCTTCCTGCCGCCTCTCCTCGGCGGTTCAAGCGAGTGAGGGGGTGTCCACCATCTAAGCTCGCCAGCCAACGGACACTGGGGGTGAGGGGCGGTTCGTTGGGGGTTCTGTTCCTCACACAAGGTAGAACTCGAGCGATCGTAGTTTTCACGAATGCTAACTCTCCTGGCGGTGCCTGGCTGGGCAGCTGCCAACAGTTTAATAATTCATCACGACTAATAAAACACTTCCAAGTGTGTAAGGTCTTGAAATGCGCAGTCCAGACATTTTAAAGGCACACTCACTCATGCTCACTGAGACAAATATACAATGACGCGTTTTTTCCCCCCTTAATCAAAGCCTAAGATTATCAGGGCATCTAAGTCACTACAAAATATTTTCATGTCCATTCAGAGAATATAAGTAATCATATGAGTCTCTTACATCATCCACTCGACCTTACTGCGTACATCCGGCAACACCGTGTGCAACCGGTTTCAAGGTCGTCTGAGGGAATGGGGGGCCTGGCGGGAGGGGGGGAGGGAGAAGCTCGACTCAGTTGCCAGTTCGTAGAAGAATATCAGACCTTTCACACTCGCACTTCTTATGCTAACCACAGAAATATGGCACGTACTTTAAACCATCAACTACTGATTTATGATTTCTCTTTTATCTTCCTTTCAGTCTAGTAAAAGATATATAGAGAGACACCATTACGTAAGCGCAGGGTGTGGGATATTTTTAGCCACGCCTCTAGTAACATGCGGCATCTATTGTTGGCCAGTATCAAGGCCACAGAGAAAATCAATTTGAGGGGTCTGCCGCCTTCGACGAGTGCTTGACGTGATACTACTGCATGACCACCCTAACTTGGGCGCCATGCACCTACAAACACGTTCCCCCCAAAAACTATGGTTTGATCACTCCCCAGGTGTGTTGCCAAGACATGAGTCACTCGACCAAGGCGGAGGAGGGAGGGAGGGCGTGGCCACACCTGGTAACCGAGCCGGGGTTTTACACTGTTCCTCGGTCTACGTTTTCCTTGCGTGCTGCGCACACTCCCCTCAAACTAGTTCTCTGTTCGCCGAATAAATAAACACTGCATGCCGCCGTGGGTGACACACCTCCCGCTCTTGTCACCTACAACAACGTAAAAACACATCCCATTTTATCTCCCTCCCCTCTGCCACGAGGGGTTGAGCTGTATCTGCTGGGTACGCCATAAAAACTTCTTAAAAGTAGTCTCCGCTCGCACAACCCACCCCACTACCTATGGGAGTACACGTGTTCATACTCTGCTCCGGGGGCGACCGATCCATTGAAGTTACCCCCACTAGAGATGAGTCAGAGAAAATGGACGTACAAACCCCCTTTACAGAAAACGAAATACATCATGCTTCACTTTTCTAGTTCGGGAGTCTCTCTCTTTTTTGTATCTAAAACGTCTGTTTGTTAGTAATCACCAATTTCTATGATTACAATATCGACTATCAGGCTTACCTTAACTGTCTGTCGAACGCGGGCATGTGACCATCGGTGATGGGAGAGGCCATTATGAGGTCTTGGGGGTAGAACTGGTCAAACTCAGAGGGTTCTGGTGAAGTCACGACCAAGGGCTTGGAGCTCTCATAGAAGGTAACGCGGACCTTAGAGGCGGGCTTCTGGTGCGTGCCTGTCTCGGTCCTGTAAACAAAACTCCAACTCAGCTATGATCGTAAAAGGGGTTGGCTGAGGAGAAATGAAAACACAAATAAAAGAGGAAAAGTATTAAATGAAAATGGGTAAAAAAAGAGGGGGAGGGGGGATGGGCACCTACTGTTATAAAGAATATTAAATAAACGAAAGAAAATAAATCGCAAGGAGCGAGACGGGTGATGACTTGTGGATGACGAGGGAGGGAGGGAGATACAGGTGGGGGAAAGTACAAAGTGTAAGAATGAAGTACAGCGGATGGATACAGGCCAATGTTGTAGCCGATGTAGAGCAAGAGGGAAGGAGCAATCGACAGCTGTTGGGGAGTCCTGTAGCTGAAGGGAAAGTATGACACATGTGACAGGGTGGAGGTGTTGTGAGATTACGAGATGAGTGTATCGAAGATACGAACACAAGAGATGAGGGAGGTATATATATATATATATATATATATATATATATATATATATATATATATATATATATATATATACACAGTGAGAATGGTGATGGAACAAAAGAAAGTGATGAGGCGACACTGTGCAACTGAAAATGGAAAGAAAACGAGGTTGCACAGAAAGAAAACTGTGTAGGTCTATCATGAGGGAGAATGTGGGAGGGGAGGGACCTTCATGGGAGGCGCATGAGGTGGAAACTGTGAATGGGAAGGGTACGTTCAGGGGACACACACGGTCCGGAGCTGGAGACACTGCTGACGGCGTTAAGGAGGAGGAGGAGGAGGAGGAGGAGGAGAAAAAAAACACTCAAATTTAAATGGTCTTAATCTTGACTTATACAAAGGGCTAACCTAATTACGATTATCCTTAATGAGGAGTTGAATAAAAAACAGTTAACACTTAAGTTATCAAATAAAGGCACTGCACAGTCACCCGCATTATTGACGTTCTGCGATGCACCTTGACCTGACCTTAATGAAGTACGTTGGCCGGTGTGTGTCTACGAGAGACGACATGCACAAAAAAAGGGGGTGGGGGAAGGTGAAGAACAAGTAAAACAAAAGGACGGACGAGGTATTACAAACACGGCGTCTACAGTACAAACACGAGGGGAGGGTGTGGGGGCGTCTACAATACGAACAGGAGTAAGGTTCACGGTACAAAAAAAAAAAAAGGGGGAGGGGTGTGTCTAAGGTATAAAAAAGGGGGGGTCTAAGGTTCAAAATGGGGGTCTAAGAAACAGAGGAGGAGGAAGAAACGGAAAGTTCAAATAAGAAAAGCCAAGGTATATATAAAACAAAAGGCAGGGGTGAAGAGGGGGGCAAGTTGACAGGGTCAGATGAGGCTAAAGGCAGCCCTAGCCCCTCTTCCGGGCATGGCCCCGTCCCGCCCCGCCCCGGCAGACGACGGGGGCAGGACTCTGACGAATAGTATATGTCGACGTGTGGTTCCTCGTGCCACACTCCTCCTCTACCACTGGTGTGTGGTGACCTTGTGGTAAGGGTGGTGACCTTGTGGTAGGTGTAATGTCCTTGTGGTAATGTGTGGTGACCTTGTGACCCCGTGGAGTGACTCTGTGGTGGGTGTGGTGACCCTGTGACCCCGTGGAGTGACTGTGGTAGGTGTGGTGAATTTGTGGTGCATGTGGTGACCTTGTGACCCGTGACGTTGTGGTAGGTGTGGTGACCTTGAAGCCCGTGGAGTGACCTTGCAAAGTGTTGACTGTGTGCAAGTGTGCTGACCTTGTGGTTCGTGCACTGACCTTGTGACTCATGTAGTGACCTTGTAACACGTGACTGTGTATCTGTGTGGTGACCATGTGACTCGCCTAGTGATGTTGTGGTACGTGTGGCGACCTTGTGATGCGTGTGGCGACCTTGTGGTGCGTGTGGTGACCTTGTGGTACGTGTGGCGACCTTGTGGTGCGTGTGGTGACATTGTGGTACGTGTGGCGACCTTGTGGCGCGTGTGGTGACATTGTGGTACGTGTGGCGACCTTGTGGTGCGTGTGGCGACCTTGTAGTGCGTGTGGTGACCTTGTGGTACGTGTGGCGACCTTTTGGTGCGTGTGGCGACCTTGTGGTGCGTGTGGTGACCTTGTGGTACGTGTGGCGACCTTGTGGTGCGTGTGGTGACCTTGTGGTATGTGTGGCGACCTTGTGGTGCGTGTGGTGACCTTGTGGTACGTGTGGCGACCTTGTGGTGCTTGTGGTGACCTTGTGGTACGTGTGGTAACCTTGTGGTGTGTGTGGTGACCTTGTGGTACGTGTGGCGACCTTGTGGTGTGTGTGGCGACCTTGTAGTACGTGTGGTAACCCTGTGGTGTGTATGTCTATCGTGACCTTGCGGTGCGTGAGATGACCTTACCTGGCGCGCATACATGCACACCAACACCGTGGCAACGGAGAAACGCAAATCAACTTCGGTGTTCCTTCACAACGTCACTGTCTTCAAGACAAACACCTCCTCAGGTCGGCCGAGTCTGGGTAGCACCGACGTGGCCGAGGGAGGTTGACAATCTGTGTAGGTCAGGGTACATGAGTACCTGTTGCTACACGTTCGTCCTCCCGCACCAGTAGGGAGTAGGGTCCGTGAGACCCCCCCCCCCCATCCCAGGTAGTGGCTCCATTGTTCCCAAGGCAGATGGACTGATTTTGTGGAGTGCGTAAAGCGGCGGGACCTAATTGGTCTGGCCACTCAGAGCTTTTCAGAAAGGATTAAAGATATCTAAAGACCCTACGGTTAGTCTGGCTAACAGGATGTATGATGCTGTTCCCCGTAAATAGGCTAAAACACACACACACTATTATATATATATATATATATATATATATATATATATATATATATATATATATATATATATATATGGAAGATTTGTACTCGAAAGGGCGACGGAGTCGGTGCTGGGGGTGTGGCCGACTCACGTCAACATCTGCAGGAGGGTGGCCGTCTCGTGCAACCCGGGCCACAGACTAGACGGGCGCGGTGCCGTGGTTCCCCACGCCCGCGACACACGCACGAGCAGCAGGCGGGACGTGAGGGTCACGTTGGTGCTGGTCCCGGATCCCAGGGTCAGGCTGGACGCGACGTTGGATGGCTGGGTCTCCCACCAGCCAGCCAGCCTGGGGCGGGCAAGCCCAGACCGTTGACGCTGAGCCAAGTCAGGCCAGTGTTGCTGTTCGGTGGTCGCCGCCGGGCCAAAACTCTTATCCTCACGCCCCGTCCGCCGCGTGGCCACGGCACCCCATCGACTACGGTAGCCCTGAGCACCACCAGCACAAGGGCTGTGCCTAAGGCTCCATGTAGCCATGTTCCGTGTGCCACACGGCGATGACGGTCGGCAACGAGCGTTATCGTCACTCCGGCAGCGAGGTTTGTCTCTCCTCAGGAGTCTCGTACATATCGCGTCAATTATCGTCTGGCTTCACAGTTTCTTTGCATTGTTCTGGCAGTAAACATAATAAACCCAGACGTGGCACTAAGCCCAACAGTTCCTGGTACCAACGTCCGTGATTCGAGCCAATATCCCCGCAGTTTACGACGACATCAAATATTTGGCGAGTAAGACCAAAATTCCGTTAGTTCTGCGCCACAGAGATAGATTTCTTTTTTTTTTTTTCATTGTTTCCAAGATAAGATGTGGTTTAATGACCCGTCATGTTTAACAGAAAGTGCTTGATATACTTGAGTCACACACACACACACACACACGAAGCCCGTATATCGACTGAAAAACTTGACTAAATCTTATTCTGAAACCCGGAAATACAGTATTGAACGGGCAAGCAATTGAATATCCCTTTCAAAAGTTGTGTCAAACATGTGTACGTGTTTTTTGTGCAGGCATGAATGAATGCGCAGGCATGTGTCTGCTTGTGAACGTGGATATCTGTGTTGTGTGAGTATGTTTATTTCAGCCCACAAACACCGTGTTACACCGTCCCTGGGTTCACCAGCGATTGCACTTCAGTGATATGTTCAGATTTTGACGCCCATAATCAACGGTAACGCCCGCCGCCCGTGCACCACCAAGTCTCCTTGAACGAAGAACGTCAGGAATGAAGAACGTCAGGGATAACGGTCAGGAATGAAGAACGTCAGGAATGAAGTCAGGAATGAAGAACGTCAGGAATGAAGAACATCAGGGATAACGGTCAGGAATGAAGAACGTCAGGAATGAAGTCAGGAATGAAGAACGTCAGGAATGAAGAACATCAAGGATAACGGTCAGGAATGAAGAACGTCAGGAATGAAGAACGTCAGGAACGGCACTGAAAACGCCTTTATGGTTATCATGCAGGGGCTGTGGCGCGCTGCCCAGTACCTGGGGTAATATCATTCGGTGAGTTGATTTGCCAAAAGTGGAAACAACACAATTCCCAAGAAAGCTGCGGCTGCGGCGGAGAAGGAGGAGAGCAACCATTTCCCATCTCCTCCCTCCCGAGTACGGTCAAGGTCAAACTTACACAATAAATGTATTTTGATGTAAGTAATGCAAGACAAATGCCCACTCGTTGAGACACCAAGGCTAAAGTATCTTAAAATATACCGTTAAGACTTAAAAAAAAAAAAAAAGAGAAAAAGACTAGACTTTAACAATACATATTTTCAGAACACAGGAGGAGGAGGTGGTACGTACTACATAAGTGCCATGACCAGAGGTAGGTATTGTCACCTTGGTCAACATTTAGGTTCCCACCTAAGCACACAGTCCCGAACACGACATTTACAGTGATGGTCCATAATTTCACTGCTACATACATCTACGTGTCACAAACCTTTCTATGTTTATTCATTCAAATTGCAATACATATCCTTTTTCTTTCTCTCTCTACATATCTTTGTGCTGATAGTATGTCAAAAACGATGCCAACGAATACTCGATCGAAAACCCTCCCCCAAATCCTGACCAAAACTCCTTTATAAACTGTTGGTCTACAGATTGAAGCAGTCACCCGTTATCGCCAGCCACAGAAAACCGGACTCACCAGCACACAAAAATTCCCCGATATTTACAAACTTGGCGTCTCCGTGAGCCTAAAATGGCGTCCTTGCAAACCTGGACCGACACACGAGGCTTTAAGATTTACGAAGATGACGTCACCGGCACGTGTACGACTGGAGCCAGTGGTCACGCATGTAACGGAGAAACTCGGGATATATTTATCCTCGTAGTAAACCATTATTCCACGTAAATAAAAGTAGATAACCGACACTAAGGCTGCTGTACCACACCAATTTAAGACACACGCCTAAGACGTTGGTGTGAACGCCCGCCTTTCTGCACGCAAAGCTGAGATTTCAATCCAAAGTATCCGGAGGTGTGCCTGTGAAAGCGCTTAGGAGTTACGATAAGATAGGGAGAGGTGGAGTGAGGTTAAGTTGGGTATGAAGTTAAAAAAAAAAATTAAGACAGGGTTACGTAAGTTGTGGTAAGGTTAGGCCAGGACTAGATGGGTAAAGTTAGGAATGGTAAAGTGAGATACGGTATGGTCAGGTTGTGGTTAGGTTAGGTTGTGGTTAGGTTAGGTTAGGTTGTAGTTTGGTTGGGCTAGGTTGTGATTAGGTTAAGCTAGGTTGTGGTTAGGTTAGGTAGATTAGGTTAGGCTAGGTTGTGGTTAGGTTAGGCTAGGTTGCGGTTGGCTTACGTTAGGTTAGGTGAGGTTGTGGTTAGGCCGTGCTAGAGTGTTATGAAGGTCGCCAAATTACGTTAGGACGGAGTGGGTGAGGTTAGAAGCCTCCGGGTGGGTTTTTATATGGAGGAGGGAGGCCCGAGCACTGATGTGTGATACCGATAAGACGCCCTGCCACTGACCAGCAGGGAAATAGGATGGGATAACGACCCGATATTGAACGGCAGGAAGGCATCACAAAATAGGCCTGTGGCCTCTCTTCCAAGATCCTCCCCTAAGGGGATGTTCGGTGCCAATAGTGAACCATTTACATGAATTAATAAAAGCCAATACTACTTTACTACCATACACCTAATTAGTTCTGAAATTAAGGATGAACACTTACAGTTATGTCACCCGTAACTGGTTTTTCTCTCTCTGTTCTTCATAACATCAGAGCAGTATAGGACAGAACAGGAAACCAGACCATGAAATGTTCTTATTTTGCTCCTCACGTTTCGAAAACAGCGGAACAAATCGAGAGACTGTCATAGCTTTTTATTATCATTATTTTCTAGTGAATCATGGGAAAAATCCTCCTGAAACGTACCACAGGGGAAAAAAAAAACATGCAATGAAACCTGATGATCTAACAATTACAGCAAATGTTTCAACGTCAATATTTCTTTTTTTCTTTTTTGGTCTTTTTTTTTTTTTGTTAGCTTACGGCAGGCTCGACCGCCTGGGCTGGAGAGAATACTATATAGTGGCTGCGGATTTCTGACAAGGGCATCACTGGGGAGATGTAGAGGCATTCACTACACACACACACACACACAGCTGCCCGACACAGATATTATTAACGCTGAGGTGAGGTGAGGGAATACGCAAAGATCTTGCACAATATCGAACGTACATTTTCGAGATAACGAATGTACTGACCGCTGGATTTAAGAATCGGGAGGTCATAAGGGTTGAAGGGAAAAAGAAAGAAAAAAAATGATACAATCTTCCCGAGATGGAAATTCCCGACCTTTCCATTCCTTTGTCGTTAACGTTATGTTTACGGGACTGAGAGAGAGAGAGAGAGAGAGAGAGAGAGAGAGAGAGAGAGAGAGAGAGAGAGAGAGAGAGAGAGAGAGAGAGAGAGAGAGAGAGAGAGTCCAGACCTCGGCGCTGGCTGCGCTACGCCAAACCTTCACACACTTATGTAGGCGAAGGGTTCCTTTCACGGGGGGGGGGGGGGAGAGAGAGAGAGAGAGAGAGAGAGAGAGAGAGAGAGAGAGAGAGAGAGAGAGAGAGAGAGAGAGAGAAGC
>NC_092240.1:5547500-5582500 GCF_036320965.1 Panulirus ornatus
AGTGTTCCCCTGCTCCTACCACGCCACGCCATCGAACCCGAGAATCACACACAGTCGTCGTCAACGATCGCACAGTAGCTAGCAAGCGCCCCAGGAAGTCAAACGGCACCCACATCAACAGACGCAGGCCAGGAGGGAGGTTGGAGGCGGTGGCCGGCCCCCTACCGAGCGCGCAACCTGCTTGGGGCCATATTGCTGCCTCTGGTGCAGACGCCGCCGTGAAAATATCCCTTTTAACAACGTCGGGGGGCGCTGCCAGAGGGGGGATAGGTCCGCCCACAAGCTAGCGTTCACACCACACCCACAGCGTCTCGTTCACCGCCAACTCCCAAGCCCCCCACCACACGCTTGCCACCCGGTGACCTAAACATAATGAAAATAAATACTTGTTTTCCTCTCTGACTTGCAATCATCAGGAACCAGTCGACTCTGACACGCCCCCTCCCTCCTCCCCCTCCCCCCCAGTGCCATCTGGCACTTGACACGACCACCTGGCACTTAACACGCCTACGCACCACCTGGCACTTGACACGCCCCACGCAAGCTCTCTGGTCGACCCATACGCCCGATCTGGCTCAACGCCCGCACACCGCCGAACCGGACGCTCTCAGCCTTCAGGAACCAGAGACACCGCCCACATCCCCCTGACCTTCAAGACCAGGCCTAGCGTTACCTCACGGCCTGACCATCTCGGGCAAGAGTGTAAATACTGTAAATGTCCACACTGCTTGGCCCCATATTTACAGGCCGACCTCCCCTCGCCTTCACCCGTAATTCCCCAGGTCCCATACCAGTAGGCTGGCAATGAATGCCCAAGTCTTCTGACCTGTATGCCCGTGCTGCACGGCTCACGCGCCCACACTGCATGGCTCACACGCCCACACCCTGCGCAGGGTTCCCCATTCCCACTATGTACAGCCTACACACACACACACCAACACATATCTAAAGTATAATGCTCTATACATCTGTAATCCCCACACTCGTCTTCCCCCTCGCCCATGACCTCCACATCAACCCATCCAACCCCAAGTCAACCATCAAACCTCCAACACCTGACCGGCACACACCCGAAACCACACGAAGACAAAACCTCCTCCCCAAACACATCGTATGACCTCCCATCAACACGCGTCCTGAACACGTACAGTGACCCCAGAGGTGTAATGATCACACATTTTCCTGCAGTGGGGAAAAGCAACTCTCCACCTACCATCACGGCCACGTTGAGCAACATCATTCTGCATCGCGAGGAGATGACAGAATACAGAGCAGTCGACCCCTCACATTCCCCTGGAAAGAGCGAACACACAACGCACAACGCTCGCTTTGAACACACCCATCGCCCCGACTCCTTTATACCAGTCAAGATAACGTGAATGTATCGTCGTAAACAGAGATACCCCGATGAGAGTTCCACTCCTCTTCATCTGGGATCTGAATCCGTATATAAAACAGACATCAAGCTGGACCCGGAGACCTGTTCCTTCCCCACAGGACCATGCCTGGGTTCCTTCCTCCCACTGGATCGTAACAAGTCCTTCGTGGAAGGCATATATATATATATAAGACCTCCACCTGTCATTTAAATACCAGAGGATAAATATTATGATTGCCGGCCGAGCCACACACACACACACACGCGCGCCAGGAGGCGGCGGTGGCGGCGCCTGGTGCTGGTGAGGGCAGCCAGCTGTCGGCCGTACACACTCCTGCAGGACCACCGGTAATACCTTGCCACGTGGGGGGAGTGTGAGGGGTGAAGGAGGAGGAGGAGGAGGAGGAGGAGATAGCCTCACAGATAGTGGGCTGTGGCCGTCTGGTCCTCAGGGACCCACAGGCACGCCCCTCACATTCCAGTACTGATTTTTTTTTTTTTAGTTCGAGCGAAAACGTGGGGGTGGAGGGGGTGGGGGAGGGCTTAGAAAACGCGGAGGGGTTGTGGAAAACGTGGGGTTGGGGGAGGGCTAATGGAAAACATGAGTATAAATCATATTAATACAGGATTACATTCTGGAGGCCAAATGATGCTTTAAAAGGAGACTCTGAATATATTTCTTATATCAAGACCGATTAACCCATTATACAGCAGATTATATAGAAATTCACTCGACGGTAATTGCTATAGGAAACAGCTATATCACCAGCACATATATATCACGTGGCTTCTATACACAGACCTATATATAACTGGGACACACACGCTGGTACATATAAGTATTAAGTTCAGTAGTATTACCACATGGAAAGTGGAGTTAGTGGTTCACTATGTTAAATGCCATCACTCCTACATGGGGTAATGGTAACACGTGTGGAAATATCATGTGCACACACAAAAATACATTCCAACGTCCACATTTACGGAGGCAGAGAAACACACACACACACACACAAACACACATACACACGATTCCAACTACTGTACACACACCCACCCACCCACACACACACACATACACAAACACACATACACACGATTCCAACTACTGTACACACACCCACCCTCCCACACACACACACATACACAAACACACATACACACGATTCCAACTACTGTACACACACCCACCCTCCCACACACACACACACACACACACACACAAACGATTCCCACTACTGTACACACACCACACACACACACACACACACACACACACACACAGAGCGAGTAAACACAAGTGTCATTACCGTGAGTCACAGTCGGGACCCCACACCATGAAATTCATACCAGGAACCAACCGCGATAACCTACCTCCCCCCCTCCCTTCCAGGTCAACAACATTTGCATACGCAGGTTCACGCAGGAGGCCCAGCTCTTAAAACAACCTCTTCATTTTCCTATTCACAGCTCACTAACATCTCCCTCCACGCATGGGAACACTTCCCTTAGATAGAAGACTATTAGGAATGAACACGTATCAATCGAAATAACCCAAACCTATTTCTATCATCAATGTGAACTGGTTCCCTTACGATATTCTTGGGTCTTCCGGGTTCTGCAGCAGTGTTACCAGATGGACGCTTAACCCCACCCTAGGGAGGTAGGTAGGGAGAAGGGAAGGTAGTCCCAAGACCAAAATGATGAGGCTGGTGGTCCAACCATGGTCTGGGTGTGTTGGCTATACTGACCTCAAAATCCCGTATGCACCTTAAAGGGACGACGGTACGATTCTTGAGGACGACGGTACGATTCTTGAGGACGACGGTACGATACTTGAGCACGACGGTACGACAGTGCGACCCCTGAGCTCGTACGACGGTAGGGTCGCTGAGCACGACGGCACGATCCTTGGATATCTAAGGCGTGGCATCTTTTCGTGTTCAAGGTAATAAACAACACCAAAATAAAAAAAATCATCTTTTTTTTTTTGCATTAAAACTCAAGAAGGTAAACCAAATACATCATCTGACAATCCGGGCAGGGGCGAAATGTTTCCTCTCTCCAAATCAAGACATTAATTGAGTATCTGTTTCAAGCGGAGTGCTGTGAACTACGAAATACGTGATCCAAATGTCGGAAGAGAGTACTGGGAAAATGTATATCATTAACAGTGTCAAGTGATGGTGAAGGTGAGAATATATATATACACACGTACGCTACATTCACCATGATAATTGCTATGTGTAGCTGCTGTTTAAATTACAAGACTGAAAAAGAAAAAAAAATAAGGACATTATGCGTTTGTTCGATAGAATTCATATATTGCAAAGCCAATAGCGAGGAAAGGGAGGAGGGGATCTAAGTCAGATTTTTCTTATATATATATGTAAACAAATTTGGAAGGATACGACCAAGGAATATAGATAAACGCGCAGGAAACACGAGCATACAAATATACTGACTGACCGAAGAAAAGAAACACACACACACACACACGCTCACGTGGAGACATACACATACTCACACAGAGGCTGAGTGGACAAGGAGACTAGGAAAATAGCGACGCACAAAGGGAAGACCCTCAAGGTCTATTCTTAGAAAACGGATTATAACAGGTAAGCTGTGGTACCGGCAACCAAACACACCTACACAAGATGATATTTTCGACATTAATCTTAAAATATAATATAATACAGTAAAATAAAGACAAACAAAAGACAATAGAGTAAAATAATATGAAAACAAAAGATACGAAAAATAATGTGAAAACAAGATAATGAAAATAATATGAAAACAAATAAAAGATAAGTAAACTAATGAGAAAACATGATAGAATAATAGGAAAACAAATAAAAGATAAGTAAAATAATGTGAAAACAAGATAGTTAAAATAATATGAAAACAGATAAAACATGATAAAGTAAAATATGAAAACAAATAAAAGATAATAAAGTGAAATAAATGAAAACAAAAAATAATAAAGTAAAATATGAAAAATAAAAGATGATAAAGTTAAATAATAGGAAAACAAAAGATAATAAAGTAAAATATAAGACCAAAGGAGGAGGTAGGAAAAATCAATAAAACAAAATCGATACGGCGTATAACACTATATAAGGTGGAAACCAATCTAGTACGGATACAAGCTCACTTGCCCTGCAGGGAAACAGGACTGATTGGAAGATTGGAATCCATAATAGGCTACATCTGCGCAGACAGACACCCAAAGCTTAGTGACGACAATAATAATAAAAAAAAGGCAGTCACGATGTAAGAGAAACTCTGAAACCTGAACAAGGACGATGACTTGTATCAAGTAATTCCCAACGACTACAACAGTTAACAAGGAAGCAGAGAGAAAACAAGAGGTGGTTTACAGCGTGCAAGCCTCTCCTATCGGAGGACAGCATTGGAGATGTAGATGGACGATGGTTCATTCAAACAGTAACAATTCGGATCAATTACAATCCCTCGAGATCATTTGAAGACCCGGATCATATATTTACTGATATTAATGAAGGTAAAATGAGGTGCATCCGCACAAAAGACATGGCGCTGAGGGAGGTGTGTATACATACAAGCAACCTCACCCTATGCTCTGACGCGTGAGTTGTAACACGAGAGAAGCCACTTAAGAAATGTTGTTAAGTACTCGAGTGTGGAGGGGTTAGTATCAAGAGAGTACAAGAAAGGGAATATTGTCGTACATCTTCGTAAATAGATGATACTTGAATAGACGCAAAACCACACACACTAGTATGGTCTACTATGCTCCTGGAAAAGGACTGAGATCAGGATAGAAATGGATGGATAGATGAGAAGGAAGAAGTATGCGAGAAGGCAATATAGAGATTCAAGGGAAATATAATCTCTGGAAATACGAATCTAATGAATCTGATAATAGCATTAAGCAAATGTTTACATAAGAGCACTGTGTATTTTTGGACAGCCACACACGGTTTGGCATCATCTCCATACGAGGATCAAAATAAAAAGAAAAAATCAAGTCAATCCATGACAAGAGGCTTCCTCGATGGGTTGAGAATTACCCAAGCAAGAGGACACACAGGACACACGTCGTCGTCAAAGCCGTCCTTTCAAAACTGGGAAAAAGTGTCGTTCCGCAAGACTCGGTCTGAGCGCCGCCGCTGCTATTCAAAAAAAAAAAAAAAAAAAAAAAAAAAAAAAGACTCAAACGACTTCACAGATTGGTTTCGTAAAGTAGGTTCAACATTCTCACTCGTGACATTAAAACGATGAGAGAAAAATGGAATATTTCAAAAGAATGATGTAACCATAAAAGCCTTACAGCAACAGACTCGTTCGTGACAGGATCAACCAAATTATCATTCTTTAATAACAACTTTAATAAGGCATAAGGTAGTAGTACACACTTTAGATGGTGAATACCATATACATCCAACGCCATCCATCCCCCCCCCCCCAGCCTTGCCACACACACACACACACCCTTCCTTCACCTACGCTATCCGTTTGAAACGCTCTGTTGTCTGTGTGTAACTGACATATGAAGACGTGGTATTAAACTGGTACATTTAACGCTTCACACAGAGAGAGAGAGAGAGAGAGAGAGAGAGAGAGAGAGAGAGAGAGAGAGAGAGAGAGAGAGAGAGAGAGAGAGAAGTGCAGCGAACGCCCACCTTGCCCTCTGGCTTATATAGACTAACATTTCGAGCGAGGTCCGGGAATCTGAGAGAGAGAGAGAGAGAGAGAGAGAGAGAGAGAGAGAGAGAGAGAGAGAGAGAGAGAGAGAGAGAGAGAGAGATAGATAGAGAGAGAGAGAGAGAGAGAGAGAGAGAGAGAGAGAGAGAAGGCTAACGAGTTCAATGTCAGGTTGAAGGGGAAGACTGGCGAGAATCGCTATACATACACCAACACACAGGCTGACTTAACGCGTAATGCCCAGCCGGACAGCTAGGCTTTGGAAGCCTGCTTCTCCTCTCGCCTCTCCCTATGACCTACCCCGCCATTAAGACTCATGTCTACAATCACCAGAGGAATTCTGATTACTTTATTATCTTTCCCATCATGTTTTCCTTTCACCTGGGATGGCCTTGACTCGGGCTTATGTTTAGCCAGAAACATGTTGGTCATATACACATATACGTACATACATACATGTCCGTGTGTGTGTGTGTGTGTGTGTGTGTGTGTGTGTGTGTGTTATTGGGGTACAGACTATCGTGCAGAGATGCAATCACAACACCATGTGAGGGTGGATTTAAAGGTCAGTGCAATTCCAAATGTTAACAAGTAACATCAATGTGATGTTCCATGACCCTGCAGGACGTACGACAACCAGTGTGAGATAATCATGGAACAGATTCGAATATGCGACTTCGCAGTTCCATCGCACGGTAAGGAGGCATTGAGCTCTGCTGGATACGGTCCACAGACATGAAGGCGACAAACATTACTGTATGGTGGTGGGTTCAGAGATCAGCCCTCATGGCTCGGCCCACACTGGAAGATAGAAGGTCAAGTGGAGACATGATTGTGACTATCTTAGGTTCCGCAGTGGCCCTGACCAGGTGGGACGTGGAGCAGTTCTTCCTTGTCAGGGGGAATGGAACCGATCGGCTCGCTCGGAGGGTGCGACATCATACGGAGGAAGAGGAGAGTCTGTGACGACGTAAGTATATATATATATATATATATAAACACACTTCACCCAACACCAGAATCGTGGTGGAACAGGCTCAGTCAAGAAGTGAGTTTGGAAACATAGCTACAAGACCGACGGGGCCCTTCGCGTGAAAAAACTCTCTCTCTCTCTCTCTCTCTCTCTCTCTCTCTCTCTCTCTCTCTCTCTCTCTCTCTCTCTCTCTCTCACCCACAACAAAAAAAAAAATCTATATCAAGATCTCGGTTGATCGGCTACTGAATAATGAAGTGCGGGGACTTCCGGTGCGAGAGGGATGACCTTACTACTGGCGCCGGTGTTAGACCGCCCGCCCGCAGTACGTACGCCCGGCAGCGCGGCAGGCCGACCGCCCGCCCGCTGCACCCAACAGCTCGTACCCCGTGTATGCATCACGGCCTTAAAGCCGATATGACAAGGCGCTGGCCCAGTTATGTCCCGGCCTTGACTCATCGAGTCTAATTACGTAGATGAACCAATAACACGCCCGAGAGATAATGCTATGTGCCAGATGGTACCTAATAATAATAATAATAATACTCTGGGAATATTACACTCCGTGTAGCGATGATAAGGGATAAGGAGAGATGAAAATGATACTTTAAATGACAGAAGTTCTCCTTAATTTGGGTTGTATAAGTGGGAGGAATGACTCTCCCGGCAAAGCCCTTGCAG
The DNA here is from genome assembly GCF_036320965.1 of Panulirus ornatus. Classification (NCBI taxonomy): domain Eukaryota; kingdom Metazoa; phylum Arthropoda; class Malacostraca; order Decapoda; family Palinuridae; genus Panulirus; species Panulirus ornatus. The sequence goes on from NC_092240.1 coordinate 5,555,219, forward strand.
GAGCCTTCTGACTTCAGGTTACCATCCCAACCTATTCGGGGGGGCGCTAGGCTATTTCGTTGCGTCCTTGACGCAGCTCGCAAGTGGTACACCAACGCTAAATATATACCGTGATTACACAATCACCACACAACCACACACACACACACGAGCCGACAGGGATGGCGGGGGGGCTAGCGAGCGGGCGAGCTGATGTGGGCTTCTGCCTGGCTCAAGCGGCGTGGGTGTGACTTCTCTGTATCAATGCCAACGGCTATGCTCATTCCTTAATTCCCTGATCACGACTGTACGCCAGGAGCAGGGCAGATGATACCAGGGCCAGCGTAACATTGGGTCGTAAAGGCCGTGTGTTCATCGGGTCGTAGCGTCGAGCTCCGACGTAAACCAAGACCACCACGTCTTGTGTCATGTTTTACGACACCGCACCATCTCCGACTACCTGTCCCTCATCAGGCACACTGTGTCGTGGAGAACGAATCCCGAGTCTACAGGTGAAAACCTGCTGATGGGTGAAGCCTACCACCGCTATCGTCTGTGCCACTCCCTTACTTTCTACCATCAATCAGAGTGTGACATAGACCCCACCCCCTTCCCCCGCCGTCCTCTATACTACTCCCCAGTAACTTTCTACCGACGACAGAGTGTGACTCATGGGTCACATGTTGGTCTGTTAAAATAGATCCTGACATTGAAAGCCTCATAGGGAGACAACTGCTGTCTTTTTTAAATTAGTCTAGAGTGACCTGGAGAAGACGGTGTGATAATGGGGGATGACCCAGGTTCAAGTTACACCGCATGACCTCCGGCAGCGGTCATGTGACACGGTAGGGGCGTGCCTCATCAGGACGCTTGCGAAACCACAGACATGAAATGCAAATGTATCTCTCATACACTTCACGTGTATCCCTACGAGATTTCGCATGACCTCAACATAGCGCTATCTCTTTCCACTGTTCTTTTAGAAGTAAGCTTACCATGAGAGCAAATCAGTCGCTCCACAATAGGTAAAAATAAAAATAGCTCACCTACAACTTTTAAACGGTATATCACTGTAGTTATGTGCGCATAAAAAGGGGGAAAACTCAAATAATATTCAAAGGTAAAATGAAGAGAAAGCTTGAAAGCAAATGATAACAGATTTACTGGACAGGACGCAGAATACCAAGGCCAAAAGGAAGTTGATCAGTAAAGGACACAGAAGAATAGAAAGCCCGGGAACAATTTGTCTGTGTGTGTGTGTGTGTGTGTGTGTGTGTGTTCTGCAGGCGGCGCGCCGTCCGCTGCCGTTGGGAGGGGGTGAAGGGGGAGGGGGAGGGGGAGGGGGGGTTGTAGGGGCTCCTCCGCTGCCAGACGTCTTAGTAACCGCCAAGCCTTGGATGACTCAACCAACCCCTGGATCCTCTCACTCACACTCACTCACACTCACTCACCGTGAGAATTTTACCTCAACGTCTCATCCTCATTAACCATCTGCTGTTTCTCGTGAAATTAAAAGATGAAAATTAAACATTTTCAGTTTGTGAGAGGAGGAAAAGTGAGCGCGCACATTCCTCTATTCAATGGAAATACTACTTGTGCATATTTTGTTCTCTCTGTTATCACGTAGAGTGATCTGTTATTCGCCAGTGAGTGCACAGGTATAAGGAGAAACCTACGAACAATAATAAAAATGCTGCCTGAAAATCTCTTTGTCTGACGTCACGCTCAATAATAGCTAGTGGCTCCTGCGGTTTGTGAATGTGTGGAGTGGAAATTCTCTCTCTCTCTCTCTCTCTCTCTCTCTCTCTCTCTCTCTCTCTCTCTCTCTCTCTCTCTCTCTCTCTCTCACCAGCATGCCTGGTGCACCGCGTCCTGAATAGCCAGTACCTTCGCGCTTGGCGTTCTCGTACCTCTCTCTCTCTCTCTCTCTCTCTCTCTCTCTCTCTCTCTCTCTCTCTCTCTCTCTCTCTCTCTCTCTCGCCACCATTAAGGAATACATTCTTTCGTAAGGGGATAAAAACGAATCGAACGAATGTCTTTATTTCTTACGTGTTTTGTTCATTTGAACGTCCGTGGTGGTGGGGAGGGGGGCGTAAGCTCCCATCGGAATCCACACCTGTGGGAGGTTTTGTGGTGAACAATAGACACTCACACCGCTGATGGGGGCTGAGTTCCCCCCATGATAAACCATTATGGGGCTGTTTCTTTCTCTCCCCGTGATCCATCTTTATGGGGCTACGTTTCCATGATCCACCGTTATGGGGCTGTTCCCCATGACCCTACGCTATGGGGTTCTTTCCCCCACCGCTATGGGGTTACGTTCCCCCATGAGCCACCGCTATAGGGCTGTTTCTTCCATGACCCAATGCTATGGGGTTGCTTTCCCCATAACCCATGATAATAGGAAGAGGACATCCCCCATCACTTCTCTCATAGCTCAATGACGATGGGGCTGGGGAAAAAAACCCTCCCATCACTTCCCATGAAACCCATATGACCCCCAAGGCAATGGGGATGGAACCCCCACACCCCCAAGACCCCATCACCCCCAAAACATGAGAGACGTAAGAGATGTCAGCTTGTATGAAGTTTTCACACTGTCAAAAATGACAGACATAGAACGAAAGCTAAATACACACAATTTTTACATCACTTGTTCAGGATACCAAGTGCAATGCACCTGCTTCCACGCTAAGGTCAAAAGCTGCTTCGCTTTTAAACCCGAAACAATAACATTTCTCTCTTCTATTGTGATGCAGACAATCCTCTTCCACATTTTAACATTAGTGGCGTTAGGTCTAAACGCCTCGTTTTTTCTGTACATTACATACACATACACACATACACACACACAAACCCACACCCACATACAGACACAAACGTTGAGAATCCCTCATGCCAATAAGTTAAAGTACTACCATCAAAAATACTTTCTTCCCCTTTTTTTTTTACCCCAAGACGAAAAAAAAAAGGCAAAATATCATAAACTTTCCTTCGCTTACGAAAACATCACGAAAGAGCATAAAGAAAACACGAACACGAAATATACCACGCAAAACTACGTTCGCAGACGGACCCCCCCCCCCCCCCCCCCCCCCCCCCCCCCCCCCCCCCCCCCCCCCCCCCCCCCCGGCTCCCCCTCCCTCGATCTGCAGGGAGGGAGGGAGGGAAGGGGGTGGGGGAGTGGTAATACGACCCCCCCCCTCACCTTCCACCCTGGCGGAACAGCTGTACTCTGAGTGAGTGCAGGCCATTGATCAATACCTTGCTTAGTGTATTCGTTCAGCCCCCAGTCCATGTGAAGGTTGACGTGTACCACGGGCTGAGGAGAAGGAGGAGGAGACTGGTGCCCTTGAAACTGTGTGTGTGTGTGGGAGTGGCTCCACATTAGCACTGCGCCAAATCATCATCGAACACACACGCACACACACACACACCCACATACAGACACAAACGTTGGAATCCCTCATGCCAATAAGTTAAAGTACTACCATCAAAAATACTTTCTTCCCCTTTTTTTTTTACCCCAAGACGAAAAAAAAAGGCAAAATATCATAAACTTTCCTTCGCTTACGAAAACATCACGAAAGAGCATAAAGAAAACACGAACACGAAATATACCACGCAAAAACTACGTTCGCAGACGACCCCCCCCCTCACCTTCCACCCTGGCGGAACAGCTGTACTCTGAGTGAGTGCAGGCCATTGATCAATACCTTGCTTAGTGTATTCGTTCAGCCCCCAGTCCATGTGAAGGTTGACGTGTACCACGGGCTGAGGAGAAGGAGGAGGAGACTGGTGCCCTTGAAACTGTGTGTGTGTGTGTATTGTTCTGCAGGCGGCGCGCCGTCCGCTGCCGTTGGGAGGGGGTGAAGGGGGAGGGGGAGGGGGGGTTGTAGGGGCTCCTCCGCTGCCCAGACGTCTAGTAACCGCCAAGCCTTGGATGACTCAACCAACCCCTGGATCCTCTCACTCACACTCACTCACACTCACTCACACTCACTCACACTCACTCACACTCACTCACACTCACTCACACTCACTCACACTCACTCACACTCACTCACACTCACTCACACTCACTCACACTCACTCACACTCACTCACACTCACTCACACTCACTCACACTCACTCACACTCACTCACACTCACTCACACTCACTCACACTCACTCACACTCACTCACACTCACTCACACTCACTCACACTCACTCACACTCACTCACACTCACTCACACTCACTCACACTCACTCACACTCACTCACACTCACTCACACTCACTCACACTCACTCACACTCACTCACACTCACTCACACTCACTCACACTCACTCACACTCACTCACACTCACTCACACTCACTCACACTCACTCACACTCACTCACACTCACTCACACTCACTCACACTCACTCACACTCACTCACACTCACTCACACTCACTCACACTCACTCACACTCACTCACACTCACTCACACTCACTCACACTCACTCACACTCACTCACACTCACTCACACTCACTCACACTCACTCACACTCACTCACACTCACTCACACTCACTCACACTCACTCACACTCACTCACACTCACTCACACTCACTCACACTCACTCACACTCACTCACACTCACTCACACTCACTCACACTCACTCACACTCACTCACACTCACTCACACTCACTCACACTCACTCACACTCACTCACACTCACTCACACTCACTCACACTCACTCACACTCACTCACACTCACTCACACTCACTCACACTCACTCACACTCACTCACACTCACTCACACTCACTCACACTCACTCACACTCACTCACACTCACTCACACTCACTCACACTCACTCACACTCACTCACACTCACTCACACTCACTCACACTCACTCACACTCACTCACACTCACTCACACTCACTCACACTCACTCACACTCACTCACACTCACTCACACTCACTCACACTCACTCACACTCACTCACACTCACTCACACTCACTCACACTCACTCACACTCACTCACACTCACTCACACTCACTCACACTCACTCACACTCACTCACACTCACTCACACTCACTCACACTCACTCACACTCACTCACACTCACTCACACTCACTCACACTCACTCACACTCACTCACACTCACTCACACTCACTCACACTCACTCACACTCACTCACACTCACTCACACTCACTCACACTCACTCACACTCACTCACACTCACTCACACTCACTCACACTCACTCACACTCACTCACACTCACTCACACTCACTCACACTCACTCACACTCACTCACACTCACTCACACTCACTCACACTCACTCACACTCACTCACACTCACTCACACTCACTCACACTCACTCACACTCACTCACACTCACTCACACTCACTCACACTCACTCACACTCACTCACACTCACTCACACTCACTCACACTCACTCACACTCACTCACACTCACTCACACTCACTCACACTCACTCACCGTGAGAATTTTACCTCAACGTCTCATCCTCATTAACCATCTGCTGTTCTCGTGAAAATTAAAAGATGAAAATTAAACATTTTCAGTTTGTGAGAGGAGGAAAAAGTGAGCGCGCACATTCCTCTATTCAATGGAAATACTACTTGTGCATATTTTGTTCTCTCTGTTATCACGTAGAGTGATCTGTTATTCGCCAGTGAGTGCACAGTATAAGGAGAAACCTACGAACAATAATAAAAATGCTGCCTGAAAATCTCTTTGTCTGACGTCACGCTCAATAATAGCTAGTGGCTCCTGCGGTTTGTGAATGTGTGGAGTGGAAATTCTCTCTCTCTCTCTCTCCTCTCTCTCTCTCTCCTCTCTCTCTCTCTCTCTCCTCTCTCTCTCTCTCGCCACCATTAAGGAATACATTCTTTCGTAAGGGGATAAAAACGAATCGAACGAATGTCTTTATTTCTTACGTGTTTTGTTCATTTGAACGTCCGTGGTGGTGGGGAGGGGGGCGTAAGCTCCCATCGGAATCCACACCTGTGGGAGGTTTTGTGGTGAACAATAGACACTCACACCGCTGATGGGGCTGAGTTCCCCCATGATAAACCATTATGGGGCTGTTTCTTTCTCCCATGACCCAATGCTATGGGGTTGCTTTCCCCATAACCCATGATAATAGGAAGAGGACATCCCCATCACTTCTCCCATAGCTCAATGACGATGGGGCTGGGGAAAAAAACCCTCCCATCACTTCCCATGAAACCCATATGACCCCTAAGGCAATGGGGATGGAACCCCACACCCCCACGACCCCATCACCCCCAAAACATGAGAGACGTAAGAGATGTCAGCTTGTATGAAGTTTTCACACTGTCAAAAATGACAGACATAGAACGAAAGCTAAATACACACAATTTTTACATCACTTGTTCAGGATACCAAGTGCAATGCACCTGCTTCCACGCTAAGGTCAAAAGCTGCTTCGCTTTTAAACCCGAAACAATAACATTTCTCTCTTCTATTGTGATGCAGACAATCCTCTTCCACATTTTAACATTAGTGGCGTTAGGTCTAAACGCCTCGTTTTTTCTGTACATTACATACACATACACACACACACACACACATACACACACACACACATACACACACACACACACAACACACACACACACACAAAAGACTATTTTCTTAATGGGAAGTAAACACACATGACCGTTTTCTCTAATACAGTAAGCAGACGAGATGACCATTTTCTCTAATACGAGGAAATGTAAGCCATGTTTATTTTCTCTCACCATTCAGGATAAAACATGGATCAACCCTCGGCAGTAAAGAGAGAGGAAGGACTCAATCATGTGACCATCCCAAATTAGTTCAGACCTGACTTCAGAATATTCTTCCAGGCATGACTTATCAGGGAGGATGGGGGGTGAGTGTGTGTGTGTGTGTGTGTGTGGCGAGATAGAGATAAGAGTTAGGGAGGGAGTGAGAGTGGAGGGAGTGAGGGAGAGAGCGAACACACAACGTGTCAAGCAAGGGCCTGGAAGGCGACTGAGCCCGCCGCTGTCTTCAGGGCTGGCCAGGACCACCAGCCCTTACTGGTTATTATACCGCGCTCCCGCCCGCTCTGTGTGTGTGTGTGTGTGTGTGTGTGTGTGTGTGTGTGTGTGTGTGTGTGTGTGTGAGCGTGTGTGTGTGTTTGTGTGTGTGTGGGAGTGGCTCCACATTAGCACTGCGCCAAATCATCATCGAACACACACGCACACACACACACACACACACACACACACACACACACATACACACACACACACACACACACACACACACACACACACACACACGTCAGCCTGAAGGTGCGGACAGACAGTACACAATTCGACAGATGGGGAGAGAGAGAGAGAGAGAGAGAGAGAGAGAGAGAGAGAGAGAGAGAGAGAGAGAGAGAGAGAGAGAGAGAGAGAGAGAGAGAGAGAGAGAGCAACCAGCGGCCATAACTTAAAATTGAGTAAGAAACGTTTTCAGAAACTTATCAAAAGAAAAAAAATAGTGTACACAAGTGACGGATGAATGGAATAAACTACATTAGTAGATAGTAAATGAGGACACCAGATGAGAATTTAATTAATTATATGATTTAATTGATGGTTCGAGAGATGAGGGGCGCCCGCCCCTCCAGAACAACCCCCCCCACTCTTCGCACAGTACAAATAGGTGATTACACATTATATACACAGACACACACACACACACCAACCCCTCACTCTCTACCCACACACAGACACACACACCCGCATGCGCCTGCCTGCCTGCAAACAGAAGGGCGTGACAGTGCATGCGCCTAGCCCCATGAAGGCCAGGGAGAGGGTGGGGGGGAGGGGGGTGAGAGAGAGGACCAGCCATGCACTCTGGCACTAAAATGTACATGACTCCTTCACGACCCCCCCCCCCGGCTCCCCCTCCCTCGATCTGCAGGGAGGGAGGGAGGGAAGGGGGGTGGGGGAGTGGTAATACGACCCCCCCCCCCTCACCTTCCACCCTGGCGGAACAGCTGTACTCTGAGTGAGTGCAGGCCATTGATCAATACCTTGCTTAGTGTATTCGTTCAGCCCCCAGTCCATGTGAAGGTTGACGTGTACCACGGGCTGAGGAGAAGGAGGAGGAGACTGGTGCCCTTGAAACTGTGTGTGTGTGTGTGTGTGTGTGTGTGTGTGTGTGTTTAAATACGTATGGTATGTACAAGGTGGCCAATAATTACCGCGACAGTTACTATCCCGGTTCACTTTACGATATCAAAATATATAAAAAAAAAAACTTAAGGACAAAAAAGAAAAGTGTAAGAGAGAGAGAGAGAGAGAGAGAGAGAGAGAGAGAGAGAGAGAGAGAGAGAGGAATGTCGCTCACGGAATACAAAATTACTGCCATAAGGCCGGCAGCGTCCCCGCGAGACCTGATATCTTTTTAACGGGCCCGGGACTGACCAGTCTCCCCTGCGACAGAAGACGGGGCAGTTTTCTCTAATACAAGAAAACAGAAGACCAGACAGTGTTCCCCGGAGTAAACAGAAGGCACCAGCAGCGGATTTCTTTCATGGGAGAACATATTTGACATCACGATACTCTCTCTCTCTCTCTCTCTCTCTCTCTCTCTCTCTGGAGATGGGAAGAATCACGTAAAGTTCTCACGTGTGAAAATAGAAAACATGGATAAGAGAAAACAAGACACGGGGAGTTCCCTCACACACACACACACACACACACACACAAAAGACTATTTTCTTTAATGGGAGTAAACACACATGACCGTTTTCTCTAATACAAGTAAGCAGACGAGATGACCATTTTCTCTAATACGACTAAATGGACATGACCATTTTCCCTAATACGAGAAAGCAGACGACACGACCATTTTCTGTAATACGATTAAATGGACATGACCATTTTCTCTAATGCGAGTAAGCAGACGAGATGACCATTTTCTCTAATGAGAGTAAGCAGACGAGATGACCATTTTCTCTAATACGAGGAAATGTAAGCCATGTTTATTTTCTCTCTCCATTCAGGATAAAACATGGGATCAAACCCTCGGCAGTAAAGAGAGAGGAAGGACTCAATCATGTGACCATCCAAATTAAGTTCAGACATGACTTCAGGAATATTCTTCAGGCATGACTTCAGGAATGTTCTTCAGGCATGACTTCAGGAATTTTGGACATGACTTCAAGAATATTCTTCTGACATGACTTCAGGAATATCCCTCAGGCATGACTTCAGGAATATCCTTCAGGCATGACTTCAGGAATATCCATCAGGCATGACTTCAGGAATATCCTTCAGGCATGACTTCAAGAATATTCTTCAGGCATGACTTCAGGAATATTCTTCGAACATGACTTCAGGAATATTCTTCGAACATAACTTCTGGAATGTTCTTCGGACATGACTTCAGGAATATTCTTCAGAGAGGACTTCAGGAATATTCCTCGTTCAGCAGCCGAGATTGGCCGGACCGCTACGATGACCCGCGTCTTCCCTCGACCAGCTAACCTGAGGACTTCCCTGCCTCCTTTCCTCTTTCCTTCTAGTACAACTTTAACCACTCAGGTCTACTACTGACACCTGGCGGTGCCCTGGTTAATTTCCCTCCCTTTTTATCTCTCTACCTGTGCCGTGTCGGCAACCATATGGGAGAGAGAGAGAGAGAGAGAGAGAGAGAGAGAGAGAGAGAGAGAGAGAGAGAGAGAGAGAGAGAGAGAGAGAGATAATAATAATTATTGATAATAATGATAAAAACAATGATAATAATAATAATAATAATAATAATAATAATAATAATAATAATAATAATAATAATAATAGTAATAATAATAATAATAATAATAATAATAATAATAATAATAATAATGATAATAATAATAATAATGATAATAATAATAATAATAATAATAATAATAATAATAATAATACGCATGTCCTCACGACGTACGTAAACAGTGTAAACACACGTAAAACATAAATGAATCACGCAATATAACCACACACACACACACACACACACACACATACACACACACACGTAAGCCCCTGCGAGCCACAAGAGAGAGTTCGACCCTCCTGCACACGAGGTGGGTTCATATTGATTCGATTTTGACCAGCGGCTACCTACTGTCCTGAGCCGCCCAGGTGAACGGTGGCGCAACAGGATGACACACACATCTACGGTCCTGTGATGTGGCTGATGTTAAACATGCTGTCCTCAACACTACACAGGTACACCTCGTTTTGCTATAATGGTATACCTAGTTTTGCTACACGGGTATACCTAAGTACATTTCTCTCTTCTTGCATGTTAAGAACTTCAGCAGTACTCTTGGGGGCACCTAAATATAATTCTTAATACTTCGATTTAGTATTTTTCTCCAAAGTCTCCAACACATCTTCACTGTTATGTTGGACCAAAAGCTGGTGTGTGATGATGTACATAAGGCCATATATTCGTCAAAAGGTACATCGTCTGAGCCATCTAACGTCTGCACCATTAGTGGTTCCCAGCCGAAGCCCCTAGGCCTTTATGTACACCGTGGCCGAAAATGTTTACAGCAGCTGCATTAAATGGAAGCGAGGCACCAAGATATCTAAAAACAGGAGAGCACAAGACAACAGGTTCGTCCACATATGTATTCAGCTGGGATGGTCCACTTTCATCAGTGCCAATTCATCTGCTCAACCCCTTATTTTTCTCTGAAGGCAACTATGAGGCGAAAGGATTAAAGGATTGTATTAACTGAATCCACAACCAAACATTCACCAATTCATTTTGTGCAAGTTCAGTTCTTCGTTCCCTCGCTGCTGGGAGCCATGTCTGGAACAGTTCATCATGCATCTGGGATGTGTGTGTGTGTGTGTGTGTGTGTGTGTGTGTGTGTGTGTGTGTGTGTGTGTGTGTGTGTGTGTGTGTGTGTGTGTGTGTTCGAAGTGAGTTAATAACCTTCACCTCTCTGCCTCGCTGTACATATCAAGTTGGTTCATTGCTAATAAAGTTAGGCCAGTCTGCGTCGTGGAGGACGCTGACAGGTGCACAGGCATTTATTACACTGAGTGCAGCATTACCGAAGTACCCCCAGCAATCTCCCCACACAAAACACTCCCGAAAATCCCTTTCGACCTTCCAATACCTTGACGCGCCTCACCATTCTGCTTCTGGACTGCTTTTGAAATTTCTACGGATTTCGGTGATTCCCATCATCGCTGTCGTCCACAACGTGTACACTGCGGGGAAGACTACCCTACTCCATGACCTACCAGGTCATCACTTCATCTGGTGAGGGATGGACCCTCCAGGAGGGAAGGCCAAGCGCTGTGTATAGATTACTGAGGGCATCTATCTCCTGCGGCTGCCAGCCTGGTCGTTGGGAGAGGAGGAGGGAAGTCTGAGGCAGTCTGGATGCCGTGCATTGGACATCTTGCCGACAACAACTGTTGAATTAATCTTAGAAAAAAAAAGGAAAAATGTATCCACGGTTATCAGCTTGGAGTCACCCCGGACGAGTTTATCGCTATAAATCCCCGGTGAACGTCGCTGATCCCGAAATAAGACGGTTTAGCGCAAGACAGATGCTGGCGACGTGGTCACAGCTCTTGACAGCTGTAGGCAGGGGCGTCTCGGAGGGCGATAGATGACCAAGCTGAAGAAGCGGTGAGCGCCAGGGAACGTGAAGGTCCTGTGTGGGTGTTTTCTGCCGACTCTAACTCCTCCATGTGTTCCGTGCATGGCGCTCGAGTACTGCAGGGTCGCGGCGATGCCTCGATGATTTCAGAGACCGTACAACACCTCCGCCCAAGACGAGGATCGGGTGAAGACCCAGGCCAAAAGGAGTGGACATCGGTGACGTGCACTCTCTCCTTCACGTGCTCCCACTGGAAGAAGGGGAGGGGAGTGGGTGGGGACTTTACCTCCCCTTTAATGAGGAGCGAGATCTGTAGCGCACGTTCCGCCTCCTCCCTCCACCTCCTGCCCACGCAAACGCCCTCCCCCTCTTCCCCTTGCCAACGGCTTGGACAACCACGCCGGCCACTCACTCTGGAAGCCACATGTATATCTCATGTTCCGCTCGATAACCCTGCAAAAACCCTTCCCAGAAGACACGGACCCCCACACACGCACAGACCATGTTGTCAACAGATTAATAATCTTATACTCTCTCTCTCTCTCTCCAACTCGACGTACTACATCGTCGTGCCAGCGGAACATGCGATCATGTTGCCACGAACCATCCCCTTCACTTTCACGTCCTCGTCTGTCCTTTGCTCAATAACCGTAAACCACGACAGCACTGCTTACACCCGTCGCAAGAGGGAGGAGGAGGAGGAGGAGGTGGTGGTCGACTACCCCTCCACCACCAGATTACAAGAACGAAACTCATTCACTGTCTTTTACGGTCGCCGGAGGAGGCAGAGGCAAGGCTGGAGAGGTGGACGATATTGGCGGTGACGGGTGTAACAAGGTTGGGTGCGGGGCGGAGAGGTTCAGCAGAAAATAGCAATGAATGGAAGTGACAGTTGTGCCACACTGTGAATGAACGGTGGTGTCCACTCGAGTCTGGCAATGTCCCCTTCTCCTCCTCCTCCCGTTGACCCCTGGTGAGAGTCGTCTCCTCTCCCTCCCTATCCTTCTTCCCTCCCTGCCTACTGACCCTTGTGAGTGCCATGTCCCATCCCCTCCCTCCTTGCCTAATGACCCTCGTAGGTGATATGTCCCCTCCCTTACTGACCCTGGTGGATGCCATGTACCCCTTCCTACCGGGCGATCCCAGTGGGCGCCACGTCCCCTCCCCCCAGCAGGTGCCAGTATGCCTCTCCTGCGTCACTCATTCTTGCTGGACGTCCCCCAAGATCTGATCAATAGAGTTTTTTAAAGCTACCACACCACGACTTGACCTTGACCCGCACTCCCTCCATTTTCTTGCAAGTTGCTCTTTATCTGAGGTACCTCAGGTCAGCAACCCTCCAACCACACATTCACTAAAGGGCTGATTATATATATATATATATATATATATATATATTCGTCTGTCATAAGAGGCAATAAGAAATAAAACAAATACATCTAGAGATGCGTAATACACACACACACACACACAAAAAAAAAATTCCTGACGCAGAAAACAGGAAACACAAAGCTTAGTATACTTGCTCCAGCTACCTGCGGGAGCAGGTGTGGATAAAACACACACACACACACACACACACACACACACACACACACACACACACATGAGTGCACCTACAACCACACCCACACACACGTCATGTTCCGGGTTGGCACTGAGGGGAAGGGGGGCCCCTGGCCTGGCACCGGTTGGCACCCAGTACCACCGCTGCTGTGATGAGGTAAGGACATTAATATTAGTGGGGAGGACATGCAGGGAGGGGAGGCAGGGGTGGGTTATTGCGCAAAGGCTCCTGCTACAAAACGGCGCCTCACCAGTCACTCCATACGCACCGCTATACGGAAGCCTCAGCAGCGACTACAGCACCGCAACACAACCACGGCGGCTCTAGGAAGCCCCAGCAGCAGCAGCAGCAGCAGAGGGAGGAAGAACACAGCGAACACAAGCCTTACATCGCCTCCTCCCGCTACCCTCCTTCCTTGCTTCGTGGGAGGCGCACCGATGACTCGAAGACGACCAGGTTACGACCTTGCTTGACGACGAACACAGCGGCGCCGCCCCCAGCGGTGTTCCTCTTACAACACAAGCGTTTCTCGAGCACCAAGTGTTGCCACGACACTCACTCCTCCCCCACACGGAGAGGGTATCACCAACACAACTCCACAACCAACACTCCACTACCACACACGTAACACATGGGAGAGGCTGGCTCTCTCTCTCCTCCACTCTCCCGATATCCCCCCCACACACTCACTCTCTCTCTCCCTCCCTCCCTCTCTCGCTCTCTGCTCCACAACCAGACGTCGTATTCTGAGCTATGACGAGTGTTTACTGGCGCTGGTGGTGGTGGTGGTGGTGGTGCACATGGGGGAGAGAGGGAGAGAGAGGGGTGGGGGTAGAGAGGGGAGACGCATGAGGTGGAGGAGAGGGTTGAATTAATACGAGATGGGTGGTGTGTGTGTGGGCGGTGGTTGTAAGACAGAGAGGGGGGAAGGGGGGCTGGGGACCTCCTCCCCCTCTCTTCCCCCTACCCCACCACCACCACACCGTACCTCCCGAGCGCCACCCCCCCAGCCACACGCCTCATACCTCTTACGTAAAAACCTCTGAAACATGAGGAGGCCGGTGGCAACGACCAAAAAAAAAAAAAAAAAAAAGAAAAAAAAATATGAGTTACTTCAGCCATATCAAACTAACGCCCCTCCAAAAACCTGAGTCGGCTGACTCCCTTCGCTATCTCAAGACCCACGGTGTATACCCCAGCCAGGGAGTAGCGTCCTCCAAGGTACTTAAAACGTCTCGTAAAAGTAACCCACTTAATCGTGACGCAACGTGCCCTTACTGGCGAGGCACGGGGGACTGGGAAACATAAGCTGACACGTCCAGGATGCGACACATACACACACACACACTCTCTCTCTCTCTCTCCTGTAAATGAACGCCACGATTGCGCCACACGCTGCTCCCTCCTCCTCCTCCTCTCCCAGTTTACGGGGCGCTGGTATTGCAAGGCGATGAGGGGGTTGGGTGGTCTCCCGCCGTCCCTCGGCCCTGGGGTGGGTGGGGAATGAGTGACCACAGAGACGTCCCCGGGGCCCGCGGCTGGCTCTGGCCAAGACTTAATCCTGTGGGCGAGCGGCAACACACACACACACGGATGCTCCGGCCAGTATAATGGTAAGTGGCGGATCAACAACTCCTGACACGAACGCCTCTCTAGGCCTTCCCTCCCTCCCTCCTCCTCCTACTGTCTCCCAACACGTCATCCGCACCACCATTAGAAGTACCTCATCCCCTGCGTCTCCAACACATCACCCACACCATTCTCCAACCCCAGGCCACGGCAATGACACAATATGTATATACACTGATGATCTACTTCAAAAAAAAAAAAGAAAATCCCGGAGAGGTTTAGGAAGAAACTGAAACTGGAATCAATATCCTTCCTCACACCACCAAGACTGGATAACCACAGGCGTCCATGAACAGTCTGCTCCACCACCTCATGGCCAGTCTACCACACTCGTATACCCTCCTTACTAGAGGTAAACTTCTTAACTTGTACTTGTAAACTCTTAGGTGTACTTGGGGTAAACTCTCACCTGTACATGTAGCGAAGTTGCCCGTTTCTGTTGACCCTGAGTGTAATAGTCAACTTTCGTACGTCATACAACATGTAAGACCTACACAGAAGACCACAGAATATCATGAGTATTCGGGAATATGAGAAATATCGAAGATCATCATGGATTCTTGTGAATTTCGAATCCATGAAAGACTTATGAAAACTGCACTGAGGTTTTTTTCATATATTTTTCCTCTTAAAAGAGCTCAATAATCATGAGGGTATTGAACAAAATTAAACACAGGTCATTCTCAATATCTGGAAGACAATGAAGACCACGGAATATCGCGTGTATTCGGGAGGCCAACAGTGTTATCATGAATATTGGGAGGACAAGGTAAACCACTGAATATTTTGTGAGTATTCTAAATATATATATTAGCTGCGTCAACCTCCTCCCGCTGACACCATGGCTGGGTGCTGACATCCAGGTCCTGACACTGTCGGTGGCTGACATCCACCCTCAACATTTTGCCCCCAACCAAAACACAGGAAAATCCGAAACAAGTTAAAAAAAATCCATTAAAGATAAAATGTAAGAACACATCACATGTAAGAACACATCACATGGAAGAACACATCACATGTAAGAACACATCACATGTAAGAACACATCACATGTAAGAACACATCACATTGAAGAACACATCACATGGAAGAACACATCAACATCATTATAATCAGTAGTGGAAGTTTTAATCCATTAATATCATACAAAAATGATTAAGAAAAAATTCTAATATCTTTCCTTAAGTCTCGTCTCAAACTTCCGCTCATCGTTATGATCTCGCAAGTTTTAGAACAAGGGAGTGTTGCCAAAACGAACGCGCCATAACCGGGGTCCACGCGCACGACCGCACGTCTGCTTGGGTGAATGTCCAAACTCGCGCGTTCATAACTGACGTGGTAGACACTTATGATCAACGGAAGGGGAGGGGGGGAGGGAAATAGAAAGAAAAAAAATTAAGGTAAACTCAGATTGGAGAGAGAGAGAGAGAGAGAGAGAGAGAGAGAGAGAGAGAGAGAGAGAGAGAGAGAGAGAGAGAGAGAGAGAGAGAGTACGGGGAGGAGGAGGAGATATGATGTGGGGGGAGACACATTATGTGACAGCAGAGGGTGAGAGGGGGTGAGGGGTGGGAGATGGCGACACCATCAGCGGGAGGAGGTGGTGGAGATGACACACCAGAGGCACTCCTGCCTCCCTGTCCTTGATGATGTCCGTGGCGGCACGGACGGACGGTCGGTCGGTCCTGGCACCACAACCCCGACACCCCACCTCGCCCTCCCTCACACCTCACACCTCCTTCGTCTATGGAGGGTCCCATCTCACACCAAAGCCATGGGTCAGCATACGGAGGGACGTCTCGACCCCCCCAGGGGTTAATGCTACAACAACCTACCTGACACTAATTACTCCTCTACCATAGACACTAACCCCGACCACACCTCACCAGTGATCATGATCACACGCACACACACACACACACACACCAGGCCAGAGTGAGCCACCAGCTTCCTCTTCCCTCACGTCATTACACGTCTCCCACCTTTTCTTCGCCCTCTGACCTTCTCAACCGCCCATACAACTTTAATCAGAACCCCCTCGGGAGGAAAGGGGATGGGGGAGGGGGGGGGGGGAGCAGTAACGAGAGCAACAGGGAAGAGCCCAGACAACCCCAGACAACAGCTAAGCCACGGCAAGTGTTGGTGGTGGTGACCTGCCAACACAACACACCACCAGGAACGCTGAGGCGGGGGGAACCTGCTTTACAGAGCTGCTTATTTAACACAGATAGATAGATAGATAGACAGAGAGAGAGAGAGAGAGAGAGAGAGAGAGAGAGAGAGAGAGAGAGAGAGAGAGAGAGAAACTGATGGTGTGATTCTTCGTAAGGAGTTGAACTGGACTTCAGAACTCGCGTTCGGGAGGAGAAAAGCATGAGAAAATCAACGAACATCTTTGGCTAAAAAGAGGAAGTCTGAAATGAAGTTCAGCAGATGCCAGCCAGATATAAGGACAGGGGAAAACCATCACGCATACATCCTGAAGGACCTGTGCTCACCCGGCCCGGCTGGTGAGGAACGCCCCTCGCAGGGCAGGTCGAGAACCGACGACGCGACTAACCCGGAGATGAAAAACATCGAAGTGGTGTTCGATCACGCGACGTTCTGAAGCCTTGCACACACCGCCCACGTCCTCCCCTCTGACTCTCCTCTCCCTCCTGGATGTGGGAGGGCGACAGTGGGTGGCAGCCAGCCTCCCTTCCCCTCCCTCGTATGTCATGACCCAGTGTGGGTGGCCAGGAACCAGCCCATCACCGGAGGCCACCGGTCCTTCCCAGGGAGGAAGACGCACATTTTGGGTATCAAGAACGACCCGAAAACAAAATTCGGGAGGTCGTCCCATCCTGAAAGACTCCCTCGCAACACACCGTCCTCACACACCCTCCCCTCTTAATTCTCCACGGGTCCTCTGTGATACGGGTCGTCTTCGAATCCCTAACTCCCTTACCTTCATAGATCCAAGCAGCGCCACTTCCTCCACTGGGTTAAACATTCTCAAAAAGTGGAGGAAGAGTGTCTTTTGATGGGTCCTCCCTCGAGTGGTCAGGATGCTCTGTGCAAGAGCGAAGTGTAACGTATAATTTAGGACTCCTTTACTATGATCTTCGTAAACTACGTAATCCCCATGAATAAAAATGACTAACAACTGTTCTCGTTGCAGCTTGTATCATGAACTACGCACCGTGAAGAATGGGCGACCCCACGCACACACCACAGAGGAAGACACTGTGGCCCAGACCAAGGAATACTACCAGGAGCGGCAGCACCAGTAGCAGTGGGCCGTTCTTCACATCCAGCCCAACTCTTACATCATAGTCAAGAAATACCTAATAGGAACAAGTCGACTATATCAAGCGAGCATTAGGCTCACCAACAACGTCGCATTCCTCCACAGCCCCACCACTTAAATACGGGCTTTACCGCCAGCGACAATAGGGGTCAACCTGACGCGACCCCGAGGCAGACAGCTGGTGACCCGTTGCTAGGAGCGGGGCGAGAACCCTGCTTGCTCTACGCTTAAGGAAGCTGCCATCTGAGGGAGGACGGGCGAGGAATGCGGGGAACCAGGGGAGGAGTGACCTTTGCATCGGACGGGCACGGCACACTGCGGGCGTGGGGAGCGAGCCCTGCCGACGGCGCCTGGTCGACCAAGCATAACAAGGGGGTCTGCATGCACGACCAGCGCCATCCCCATCGTGGCAGAACCAGCCTCCCTGCCCGACCAGCCGCCAAAACAAAACGAGGCAAATGCCAGATAGCGAAGTGGGTGTCGGACCTACGGAAGAGCCTGATTAAGGCCCCTGGGTTGGAACCCCACACAGCTGCCATGGTCATCTATGAATCACCAGGAATTCAAGACGCGATAAATCAACTAAAACAGGCAGGGGCTCTGCAGCTACCTAATGTGCGCGTGGAGGAAGAGCAGAAGGAAGAGAGGGACGACGAGAAGAGGAGGAGGAGAGAAGAAGAAGAAGAAGATTCTAGGGAAGGTAATCCACTGAGCCTGATGCCATGAATCTTACCCTACCCGACGTTAGATCTACCATCACTTCACTCCTGCAGGTTCTCCTCTAGATCCGCGGAGCTCAGTCCGGGATCAAGCTGTTCCTTTGCCCCTCCGATCAGTGAGCTGTTCGGGGCCGCGACCCGCAGTCCAAAGGATTCCCCCTACTACTACCTGACTGATCTGATGCCTCAATTTTTTTTCTGACCGTCTCTGGTGGGAAGTCCGGGATGGTCCTCATACGTTTAAGCAGTGAGCTAAAGAGTTTCGGGGGCCTAGTTATTTACCCCGTTTTCTCTTCCTGAATTCACTGGAACCTTTATGATTATGATGGTGCTGATGACATGGCCTTCCATTTCTGTCTATCGCTTCAGACTGACTTTAAGAATGTAGACTGCAAACTACGTCTCCTGGGGTTCCCCCAAGTCAAAGCTCCCTCTATTATTTCGGTATTCCCTAGTATTTCTGTTTCACAGCCAATGCTCGCTTCGTATGCTCTATGTCCACCTGGTGTACACGACTGTGTCCGATAAGAAAGATGATGTTGGCAAAATAATCTAAAGCGAGAGGGTACGTGCGCGCCTTGAAGGGTTCCCTTATGAGGTTCACCTCTGTCGTCTTGAAGGTTCGAAATACCCAGCCTTCCACTACCTTTAAAGGATGGGCAACGTTCGATCTAGGACTGCGGTCGCCAACGGCCCAGTGCGGAAGTCACTCCCACAACTTTTCCAGCTCTCCTCAGAGATGCTGTAGTGGCGTTTGTATTTATAAATTTCTACCGTCACGAAGCTGTCAATATGAGTTTAAATTTCTTCATCTCTCCCTCCAAGAAGCTGAGTAATATTTCTCTCCATGACCCACCACAGGTGTTTCCAACTGGCCCATTACAAGACATGAAAATGTTGACTTCAATCTTCTCTCCCTCACTTGAGCATGTGAATGTCTCAATGCTGCTCTGGTATCACCCGCGTATGATACGAGGACTGTGGTGTGTGTGTGTGTGTGTGTGTGTGTGCAACTACAGTTCCCTTAAGGATAGCGGAGTTTCTCCCCGAGTGCTGACAGACACACAGTCGTCTGGGCCACAACAACGTGTAATGGTCGTTCAAATGGAACCGTCTGACCAATTTCACCAGTTGTTCCAATTTCACACATACTTCCTAGTCGCCTCACCGTGGCTCTCAGCTTGCCACACGACCTCGCTGTCTCGCTGTACGCCACCAGCGTCCTGTTTCTTCTCGAATGCCTGAGAGGATCAACCTTACCGAAGAGTCATCGAGTGACTGAGTGAAGCATTATGATCCTCCCCCGTCCTTGAGGCACGCTTGATCTAGACAGTAACAGAAAACAGCACTATGGTTCAGAGGCCAGTCGACTCAAAACTGTGAGGAAATGGGTGGTGTTCCATGGAACACTCGTCGGCTCCCTGCCGCGCAACACAACCCCTGGAAGCGGAATGCTAAGTGCTGGTGAACACTTCTTTTTTTTTTGGGTCAAGGAAATATCGGAAACATCTGTGTCAAGTTCTACCAGCCGGAGGTGTTACGACGCTCGTGGACCACCCCCGGTGAGTGCCCAGCCCGACTCATCTGCACGTTCGTCACGGAAGGATCCCCCACAGGAGACCAACCGCCGTAGCCTTCATGAACCTCAGTCCAGCCTGACCAAATGTCTTTCACCCAAATACCCGGCCTACCTACCTACGTGCCTGGTTTACCTACCTACGTGCCTGGTTTACCTCCCTACGTGCCTGGCCTACCTACCTACGTGCCTGGCTTACCTACCTACGTGCCTGGCCTACCTACCTACGTGCCTGGCCTACCTACCTACGTGCCCGGCCTACATACCTACGTGCCTGGCCTACCTACCTACGTGCCTGGCCTACCTACCAACCTACTGCCAACAGCACTGACGTCAGCATCGCCAGAGCGACGGTACGTACATATGGTCCACGGGGAGAGAGAGAGAGAGAGAGAGAGAGAGAGAGAGAGAGAGAGAGAGAGAGAGAGAGAGAGAGAGAGAGAGAGAGAGAGAGAGAGAGAGAGAGAGAGAGAGAGAGAGAGAATTGTTAAGATTTAATAATGGCGGATGACATGCATTTCAGAAAAGACATAAATGAAAGTTTTGCACACACACACACACACACACACACACACACACACATATGACGTTAATGCAATACAAAGTTGAGTATAATTCACAGACGTAATCATACGATCAGACTCCGAGTTGAGTTCGAGGCGTCAAGCGTTTCCAGGATCCCAGAGGAGTATCTGACCCCCACAACAAGACACTTACGTTCGCCCACACCTGAGGGCCAGGCCTTCCAGTAACCGCACACAAACGACCGGCACACACACACACACACACACGAAGCCGTCTAAATGACTTACGGACGTGGCGTGAAGACAAGTCGCCCTGCGTCCACTGTGGACAGGCCGAGACGACCCCTAACAGCACGCCAATCCTTGACGAGTAATAACGAGCCGAGAAATTCCCTCAGACGCCGGAGGTGTAGAGGTGCCGCCGCTGCACGCCCCACCACGACCCACCGACCTGAACTCCGACTTTTACAACGTTACAGAACAAAAACGAGAGTGAGGTCAAACGAGAGTGGGGTCAAACCTGCAAGGGTCGAGCGAAATCGTCTCTGACACAACACGAACGAGCAGCGCAAACACGGATGAGGTCATATGCGCGTCCAACGGCGGTTCAGCGAAGTCTCTCTCTCCCTCTCTCTCTCTCTCTCTCTCTCTCTCTCTCTCTCTCTCTCTCTCTCTCTCTCTCTCTCGAAGGATCGGTGGAGGACCCCTGAGCGGGTCCTCCACTCGAACACCATGGGTCAGCACCAGGGGGCGAGAGGGGGGGGGCGGCATTCCGCCGAAAGTGCGGCAAGGTTTTGGAACCTATGGACACAACAGGTGTCTCAGGGGGCGAATATACAGCTGGCAGCAGCAGCTCGGCGCAGGAAGGATTGACAGCTGATGTCACTGCCAGCACCAGTGACAGAATATTATGATCTCGACTGTACGATCGTGTAAGTGTGTGTGTGTGTGTGTGTGTGTGTGTGTGTGTGTGTGTGTGTGTGTGTGTGTGTGTGTGTGTGTGTGTGTGTTGTGTACTCTATATCTTCCACACGGCATTAAAATGACAGGGATCTGGTCTCCCTAGTGAGAACCAGATCTTCCAGACTGTTTGAGTCTTCCACTTGCGTTTCATTAAATATCTAAGTCCAGGAAAATTTAACAAAATCTCTAAACGTTGAACATTACACTATACACCACAACAGGCGTTACAAATACTAGCAACATGATCAGGAAAATACCAACTTCTTCCACAAAAACACCAAGCGTTACATCACCTTAGAGAAGATCATGTTAGTCCATTACAACAAAGACAAGAAAATTAATAAACTCATCCTGTTATCATCACTAAATGACTGTAATAATTACCTTATCGAGGCCCCTGTTATCTGGACGCGAGGCAAACGGACGATGCTGGCAGGGGGGGTCAAAAGAGGTCAGGCTATGAACCTCCCGCCACACATACCCCAATATCCACAACCACAGATATGTCAAAGATAAAAAAAATATCTATCTTCACACGCGACTTGGGAAAGTTTTTCTACACAGCTGGCGTTATTCCGATGCTCTAACAGTTCACTGAGGATGACGAGGGCGAGGTGTCACACACACACACACACAAACGGCCTCAGTGACGACCAGCGTGTGCACAGATCACTGCAGCAGGCACACACACACACACACCACAGAGCACTGCTGATGCTACTGCTACCACCGGCACTGTGTGAGTCTCTCTCCTCAGCCCAGCCCGCACACTGGCACAACTACTTTGGCACTGCTGCCTCTCATTGCCACTTGCCTCCAATGTCTGACGACAAAAAGACACACACACACACCAAAAAAAAAAAAAAAAAAATCTTCAGTGTCAGGCAATCCCAGTCAATGCCGGGCACTTTTCCCCGTCTCTTTACGTAAACCTTAAAAAAAAAAGGAAAATGTTTGGCTCCCGTTCTTCGGAAACAACTCCTCCTCCTCCGCCGACGACGACGACGACGACGACGAGAAAACTCTACGACGAGGAGGGAGCGAGGGAGGGAGGAAGGGAATCTACACCATCAAGATGCCAGGAGATGTGGACTGGGGTGGGAGGTGCACGTGAGGTGCGTACGGGGTGAAACCAGGGGGGAAAAACAGACGGTTCGAGTCATGGATATGGGTCAGGGATCCAAAACAGATTTTCAGGACATTCTCTCTCTCTCTCTCTCTCTCTCTCTCTCTCTCTCTCTCTCTCTCTCTCTCTCTCTCTCTCTCTCTCTCTCTTTTCTTGATCTACTAAACAACACACCTGGGTGAGTGATGCCGTCAGAGGAGGGGAGAGGGGGGGGGGGGAGTTAAGAATAGATTGTACTGGGAAGCCAGTGACTTCTGTGTACTCAAAATGGTTCATTCTAGGACCTGTCAACCACCCACCAACCAACCCCCCCCCCCCGGGTCGTGACATCATCACCTCTGGCGTCACCGCTACATCAGGGTTCCCTGAACCTTCGTGACATCGTCACCAGCCCCGTCACTGCTACAGTAGGTGCACTGAACCCTCGTGACATCCGTCACCAGCCCCGTCACTGCCTCACCAGGCCGACAACTTACCTCGGCGCGTTCTTCCAGCCTGGCGAAGATCACCAACACGGTCCACTGCCCAACTGATGTCACCAGCACTGCACGTCACCATCCCACACCACTCAGCCGCCTCCACCTGTCACACTCATGACGTAACCCGTGACACTGGCAGAGTGACATGTCCACGCACCACTTTACGCTTGCTGACGGCTATCTTCCCCGACGCACGTCCAGGTAAAACACTGTATCACCGCGAGTAACCAGGACGGGAACTCCGTCTCCCGCGTCTAAGAGGCAAATACACGCTCGAGCTGGAGAGTGGGAGTATATAAAGTTGGGGAGAGAGAGAGAGGGAGGCAGAGTGACTGAGAGAGTAACGGAGTGAGAGAGAGGGAGGGAGGTAGGGAGCTGGACGAGAGAGTGTGGAGGCGGGACTGGTTAGCACGCATGCCAACAACACGGCCCTCACAGGTGTTTCGTAAGACTCCAACACCACCACCACCACCACCACCACCGCCGCCGCCACCACGACACAGCCAACACCTCCACCACCACCATACAGCCAACACCACGCCACCCCCCATACAGCCAACACCACGCCACCACCCCCACACAGCCAACACCACGCCACCACCCCCACACAGCCAACACCGCCACCACCCCACACAGCCAACACCTCCACCACCACGACACAGCCAACACCACCCCCACTACCACACAGGCAACACTACCTCCACCACCCCAACAGAGCCAACACCTCCACCAGCATCACACAGCCAACACACCTCCCACACCACCACATCTACCACATCATATCGTCACGAAACAGGTCCACCCTCCTGTTCATGTCATCCATTCCATTATCTCTATTCCTTTCTGATGAACCAAACAGCTGGTTCCGTCTCCATCATGCAGAGCATGTGACGGACATGCATGGAAAAATGAGGTTACATTACTTAGGAAGATTACCTTTGACATACATACAAACATAAACACACACACGCACACAATATATATATATATATATATATATATATATATATATATATATATATATATATATATATATATATATATATATATATATATATATACTATTTTCCAATACGTGTTCGACATTTTGCGCGTCAGTGAGGTAGCGCCAGGAACAGAGGAAGAAATGGCCTCATCTCCTCACGTCCATTCTCTAGCTGCCATGTATGTATGACGCACAGAAACCACTGCTCACCATCCACGACCAGGACCCTACCGTGGTGACCCTCCCCCCCAAGTGTTACCGGGCTCCGCCTGCAGGAGGTTACACCACGAGGGAACATTTCACCTCGGGCGAGGATGTGTCGTTGGGTGTACAGTCTCGCAGAAGAACCCCTCACCCCCCAAAAAGGAGTCCACATTTCCCTGCTACTGGAAGTAGAGCAGCCTTGGCCTGCAGATACTTTTAGGAAATGGACGTGGGTAACACCTGGACAGTCTTGTCATTGGCCTTCCTACTTCAAAGGAGTCCATCATAAACCTGCTTCTGATTGTGGCGCTGTCTTGAAGTTGCAGGCGTAATCCACCTTCAAACTCCCTCCCTCCAAAAAAAATGTCCTAGGGTTGTATAATAACAATAATAATAATAATAACAATAATGATAATAATAATAATAATAATAATAATAATAATAATACAACGAAATGTAATACTTCTATCAGTGGGACTCGAACCGATGCCTGTATGGTGAGAGACAAGTCACGTCACCACTTTGGTGGCCTGCTGGTAGCGCATTCGTCTCTCACCACACGGGAAACGGTTCGAGTCCTACGAATGAAAGCGTCAAGTATATATATATATATATATATATATATATATATATATATATATATATATATATATATATATATTCCCGTTTTCCCAGACAAGAGAAAACAGAGGGCGGTCAGCCGCGCACGCGACAGGCTGAAGAAACAGCAGCATGAGACGTATCCAGAAAACAGAGCCAAGCAGCCCAGCGTCGCACAATCATCAACATCAATTGGCACATGTTGCGTCATCACTGCTTTGGGGCAGGGCACCCCCGTGGCACCACGCAGGCCCTCCTCCGGCAGCTGGCACTGTGACGCTACTGCTGACGACGCTGGAGGAAGGAGGGAGAGATGGAGGGAGGGATGGAGGGATGGAGGGAGGGAGGGAGGGAGGGAGGGAGGGAGGGATGGAGGGAGAATTATTTTCTTTGTCTTTCTTTTAACATTTTCCTGTCACTCCGAGATGGCCTTTGACTGGGGGCCATGTTTTGCCCGTGTCAAGTCGGTGACTATGGGAGGAGGAGGAGGAGGAGAAGCAGAAGAAGAAGAAGAAGAAGAAGAAGAAGAAGAAGGCTCAACAGAGCAAAAGCCCCCGCTGGGCATTCACAAGGAGAGTGCAGTGGCCTGCAGTGCATCACAGTTATTGGCAGTGAAATCTAGACGGATGGACATTCTAATCAACAACGTCTGTATTTAAGTTCCACATTTGGCAGGTGGAACTTTCTTCGAAGTTCTGAGCTAAGTTAAGTTCCAGGTTACAACTTTTACATAATAAAGTTCTAAACTCTGACAATATCCAAACTTGAGTGATGGGTCTCCACAGCCAGTCCAAGCCCTCAAGGTGGGAGGGAGGGAGGAAAGTGTACACAGCACACACTCCGATGTAGGCCAAACGCAGCTACGCTAAACCAGGGTGTGACTCGCGACGACTGACGGAGGGACGGTGGAGACGACAACGACGACGACAGACGGAAGGGCGAACGACGGAGGGACGACGAAGACGACGAAGAAGACGACTGACGGAGAGACGACGAAGACGACGAATGACGGAGGGACGACGAAGACGACGAATGACGGAGGGACGACGAAGACGACGAATGACGGAGGGACGACGAAGAAGACGACTGACGGAGGGACGACGAAGACGACGACTGACGGAGGGACGACGAAGACGACGACTGACGAAGGGACGACGAAGGCGACGACTGAACAAGAGCAAACGCCGAGTGTCTGCCACACCACGTGTCCCACCACACAAGCCACAACACTGATCACACAGGATCATCTCTGGTTCCAGCCTGGACGGAGCCCTGACGACCTCTCTCTGCATGACCACAGGGACCTTGACAGCCACCGTTCATGACCAGACACACACACGCCCCTCTGACCCCCCCCCCCCCCTCAGAGGATGAGGGGCCCTTGGCAGACCCTAGACACAAGTCGTGACTCACACACACACACTGCTTGTAGTAACACGTCCACGATCATCGACTGCACGGCTGACCATCACGTGATGTTTACAATGACCTCGTCTGAGATGTACACACTGATCTCGGATGTTCACAATGACCTCGTCTGAGATGTACACAATGACCTCAATCTGAGGTGTACGCATTGACCTCGTCTGAGACGTACAGAGTGACCCTAGTCTGAGATGTACACATCAACCTCGTCTGAGTGGCACGCACTGACCCCGAGCCTGACATGTACACAGTGACCTCGTCTCTGATATAAACACTGATCAGGTGACCCGTCCCACAGACTGTTGATAAAAGATAAGCAACATACACTGTCTACAGAGCATAAAGGGTATCGAAACTGGTGACGTGAGAATATACTACTACTGTAAGACAACGCACCACAACACATCTTGAATCTAACTCAAGCTCAACCTCACCAGGTCCTCATGTACCTCATGATTTTCCTTATATATCTGTGGTGAGGAATGGCCACACACCTGTGTGTGCTTTTACAGCAGATGACAGTACATGGGAAAGCCAGATAAGAGAACCCGATGGTCTATGAC
>NC_092240.1:5587500-5670000 GCF_036320965.1 Panulirus ornatus
CATCCATCATTCTATCACCATCACCATCCTAACACCATCATCATCCATCATTCTATCACCATCACCATCCTAACACCATCATCATCCATCATTCTACCACTATCACTATCCTAACACCATCATCATCCATCATTCTATCACCATCACCATCCTATCACCATTATCATCCATCATTCTATCACCATCACCATCCTAACACCATCATCATCCATCATTCTATCACCATCACCATCCTAACACCATCATCATCCATCATTCTACCACTATCACTATCCTATCACCATCATCATCCATCATTCTATCACCATCACCATCCTAACACCATTATCATCCATCATTCTATCACCATCACCATCCTATCACCATTATCATCCATCATTCTATCACCATCACCATCCTATCACCATTATCATCCATCATTCTATCACCATCACCATCCTAACACCATCATCATCCATCATTCTATCACCATCACCATCCTAACACCATCATCATCCATCATTCTACCACTATCACTATCCTATCACCATCATCATCCATCATTCTATCACCATCACCATCCTAACACCATCACCACACGAACACCATCACAACACACGGTATGCATCATCCCTTCCCCACACCCCCAACACGGCGGGCAACACCACACCCATAACTCCTCTACCTCCACTTACACATCACCCCCACCCACCCACACACACACACACACACCCGGAACCCTCCTCCCTCCCTCCCCAGACGTCCCCCCCCCCCCCCAGGTACGACCCTCCGGGTGTACGTGAAGACCTGCAGACGCCCACCTTGTGGTTGAACCCCTCAGACTCAACCACTTGGCTCCCTCGGTGTGCTCACTTAAACGCCTTAGTCATGCTCGCTTATCCCAACCTAATTAGGCTCACTTAACCTTTTCAGTATGCTCACTGAATCCTTTTTTCTTTTTCGTGTGAGCTGAGATGGCACGGGCAACTGAGGCCCTGATCAAGGCCATCTCATTAACGCTAAATGCGCTCACTTAACCCTCTAGATACGCTCACTTAACGCCCATGTCATGCTCACTGAACCGTCTGAACATGCTCACTTAACTCCGTGTTTACGATCACTTTACACCCTGAGTACGCTCACTTAACCCCACTTAGTATACTCATTCTACACCCTGAATACCCTTACTTAACACCCCCTACCCCTTAGTACGCTCATTTTACACCCTAAGCACGTTCACTTAACCCCCTAAGTACGCTCATTCAACTCCTCTCAGTACGCTCGCTTTACGCCCTAAGTACATTCACTTAACCCCACCCAAGTACATTCACTTAACCCCACCCAAGTACATTCACTTAACCCCACCCAAGTACGTTCACTTAACCCCACCCAAGTACGTTCACTTAACCCCACCCAAGTACGTTCACTTAACCTTACGAATATATTCGTTTAACCCCTTGACTAGGCTCGCTCAAACCCTCGGCGTACGACAACACAACACTATAATCAGTAACTAAGATCCTAAAGTCGTCGTAGTGAACAGCATCACGTCTTCGTACTCAGCGGGTCCAGCAGTCGTAGTGAAAGGTGGGGTTGAAGTCGTCGCACGGTCGGGTCTAAGCCATCGTCGTACTTGAAGGGCTGAAGTCGTCGTAGCCTTACGTGACATCCTTGGCGTCGTACTGGGGATGATCAGGGTCGTCCTCCTCCTGTGTGGGGGGCGGTCGGTCACTTTCCCTCGTCGTAATGACGGGAGTCGGGTCGTCGTAACGCACGGAAGAGGGTCGTACTATTGCGATAGGGGGACGGGGGCTGGCTTTGCCGTCACGCACGAGAGGTGATTAAAACAGGAAGGAGAAACACGAACAGATGTGAACGAGGCAGTAACCTGTTCCTCTGGTCCCGTGTTCAGCCTCCGTCCCATGTTCCTCCCACCCGCCCCCTTAAATAGCTCTCCCCCCCTTTTTTTTTTTTGTGTACCCATTTTTCACGCGACCTCCACCATCACGTCTTTAAATGTGGAGCATGAGCCCCTCTGACGTCATGTAACATACGCACATGTACATATATATATATATATATATATATATATATATATATATATATATATATATATATATATATATATAATTTTTTTTTTTTTTTGCTTTGTCGCTGTCTCCCGCGTTTGCGAGGTAGCGCAAGGAAACAGACGAAAGAAATGGCCCAACCCACCCCCCATACACATGTATATACATACGTCCACACACGCAAATATACATACCTACACAGCTTTCCATGGTTTACCCCAGACGCTTCACATGCCTTGATTCAATCCACTGACAGCACGTCAACCCCGGTATACCACATCGCTCCAATTCACTCTATTCCTTGCCCTCCTTTCACCCTCCTGCATGTTCAGGCCCCGATCACACAAAATCTTTTTCACTCCATCTTTCCACCTCCAATTTGGTCTCCCTCTTCTCCTCGTTCCCTCCACCTCCGACACATATATCCTCTTGGTCAATCTTTCCTCACTCATTCTCTCCATGTGCCCAAACCATTTCAAAACACCCTCTTCTGCTCTCTCAACCACGCTCTTTTTATTTCCACACATCTCTCTTACCCTTACGTTACTTACTCGATCAAACCACCTCACACCACACATTGTCCTCAAACATCTCATTTCCAGCACATCCATCCTCCTGCGCACAACTCTATCCATAGCCCACGCCTCGCAACCATACAACATTGTTGGAACCACTATTCCTTCAAACATACCCATTTTTGCTTTCCGAGATAATGTTCTCGACTTCCACACATTCTTCAAGGCTCCCAGAATTTTCGCCCCCTCCCCCACCCTATGATCCACTTCCGCTTCCATGGTTCCATCCGCTGCCAGATCCACTCCCAGATATCTAAAACACTTCACTTCCTCCAGTTTTTCTCATTCAAACTCACCTCCCAATTGACTTGACCCTCAACCCTACTGTACCTAATAACCTTGCTCTTATTCACATTTACTCTTAACTTTCTTCTTTCACACACTTTACCAAACTCAGTCACCAGCTTCTGCAGTTTCTCACATAAATCAGCCACCAGCGCTGTATCATCAGCGAACAACAACTGACTCACTTCCCAAGCTCTCTCATCCACAACAGACTTCATACTTGCCCCTCTTTCCAAAACTCTTGCATTCACCTCCCTAACAACCCCATCCATAAACAGATTAAACAACCATGGAGACATCACACACCCCTGCCGCAAACCTACATTCACTGAGAACCAATCACTTTCCTCTCTTCCTACACGTACACATGCCTTACATCCTCGATAGAGAGAGAGAGAGAGAGAGAGAGAGAGAGAGAGAGAGAGAGAGAGAGAGAGAGAGAGAGAGAGAGAGAGAGAGAGAGAGAGCAATCTTACGAGACATCAGTACTGTTGTTTTCTTTCCATCATGATTCAACTCACAATTATGCAGTGATGGATCGAGAGAAATGGCGACTACAAGATCATGTACTTATATACATACACAGAGACAAATGTACATACATAATATACATAACTATGCAAGATAAACAGAGTTAATACACACTTACATACAATACGAGCACAAGCACACAGAACAAAAACGCAGACAATTAAGCAAACAGATAAAGAAACATATACACACACACACACACACACACACACACACACACACACACACACACACACACACAGCAGTTGCAGCAGCGGCGGTTGCATACACATACCCAAGCACACACACACACACACACACACACACACACACACACAACACACACACACACACACACACACAGAGCAGTAGCAGCGGTTGCATACACATACCCAAGCACACATACACACACACACACACACACACACACACACACACACACACACACACACACACAAACCTAGAAAGACTTGCAACAAGACTTACACAAACACACATATATGAAACACAAGTCGAAAAGCAAACACAAACACATCCACGAAGAAAAGAAAACATGAAAAATATGAATGGCATTCGAGTACATGACTCATTAGAAAACATTCGAGTACATGCCTCATCAGAAAACATTCGAGTACATGACTATTAGAAAGCATTCGAGTACATGCCTCATCAGAAAACATTCGAGTACATGACTCATTAGAAATCAGTCGAGTACATGACTCATTAGAAAACATTCGAGTACATGACTCATTAGAAAACATTCGAGTACATGACTCATTAGAAAACATTCGAGTACATGACTCATTAGAATACATTCGAGTACATGACTCATTAGAAAACATTCGAGTACATGACTCATTAGAAAACATTCAAGTACATGACTCATTAGAAAACATTCGAGTACATGACTCATCAGAAAACATTCGAGTACATGACTCATTAGAAAACATTCGAGTACATGACTCATTAGAAAACATTCGAGTACATGACTCATTAGAAAACATTCGAGTACATGACTCATTAGAAAACATTCAGCGAGCGGTTCGCATCGCACATAAGGCCAGAACGCTCAAGTCTGGTCACCACGCACTTACATGACGCACAAAGAACCAACAGAGAAGGGCCTGGAGGACAACAAGGATGGCTCCACAATCAGCAGAGATGAGTTACCGAGGACGCTTGCACGAGGCCAGAACCAACTGGTGGATACTGGAGAGGAAGCTATACACACACACACACACACACACACACACACACAAAAGTCCGCCGGGGGGGGGCGGGGGTGTGCCCATACGTCTGTCTACCTTGGAAAACAGAGGAGTCAGGCGTGACTTGATCACAAACTCCATTCATTCATTTCTTATTTTTTTTTTCTTTTCATTTTTTTCTTTTTTTGACCAGTTGTTATGATATCAGCAACGACTGTCGGTTCTTCGAAAAGACGGGAAAGCATAGCAACAACCAGAGACCATAACTTTACATTAGGCGGTGAGAACTTGATGTAAAAATGTATTATTTTCGGACAGTCCACATCGGCTGGCGGATGAACGGAGTTTGATGACCGGTGAATATGAGGCATTGTGAGTAGCAACCGAGATGTATGAGAGGTCGTACGACAGCAGAGAATGCTTATGAGATAGAGGGGGAGCTCCCACATGGGTTCAACTCCCTCCATGTAGAGTAAGAATGAGTAATTGTACACAGTTGATGTATGGGCGTGCACGAGCGTGCAGGCAGGAAGAAGGCAAGGGAGATGCACGGGCGTGCAGGCAGGAAGAAGAGATCGAGGCAGAAATGCATGAGCGAAGGTGAGATGCACGCGCGTGCAGGCAGGAAGAGGAGGGAGAGATGCACGCGCGTGCAGTTGAGCTCATCGCTCATAACGCACGGCCACGTCAGAGCTATTCCTGACTGGCGGTAACTCAACACGTCGGCCTCCACCCTGAGTGTGTTGCACTCACCACCCCCCGCCCTGAGTCTGTTGACG
The DNA here is from genome assembly GCF_036320965.1 of Panulirus ornatus. Classification (NCBI taxonomy): domain Eukaryota; kingdom Metazoa; phylum Arthropoda; class Malacostraca; order Decapoda; family Palinuridae; genus Panulirus; species Panulirus ornatus. The sequence continues at coordinate 5,592,906 of NC_092240.1, forward strand.
CACTCACCACCCCCCGCCCTGAGTGTGTTGACGCACTCATCAACTCCCACCCTGAGCGGTGACGCACTCACCATCCCCCCGTCCTGAGTCTGTTAACGCACTCACCACCCACACCCACCCTGAGCGGAGACGCACTCACCACCCACACCCACCCTGAGTGGTGACGCACTCACCACCCCCACCCTCGATGCGTCGACGCACTCATAATCCCCAGCCTGAGTGTGCCGGCGCACTCAGGGCCGTCACACTCATAATTCTGTGTTCCCACACTCACGACCCTCATACTTTCACCCTGAGCCTGCTGACACACTCATGGCAGTCACCACTCAAGACTTTAAATGACTAGATATTAATAGAGAGATGTATATATATATTTACAAGAATGATAAACAAATGAAAATATGTGTGTGTGTGTGTGTGTGTGTGTGTGTGTGTGTGTATAAACTCGCCGGAGGAGAAAAAACATAAACACAGAAGCTCAAGCTGTCGACTACATTTCAAACCATTTTCAAAGATACGGAGGCAACATGAACAACAAACATACACAACTACAGACAAACAACAAACAAAACATGGAAGACCTACAACTGTGAGGCGACGGAAGGTAAATACAACGACAGAAACCATTTTGGTTCTACCCCCCTACCACCATCATCATCACGGTGTCTCACATCCTACGAGTCCTCTGAAACATCTCGATGTTGTTTTGAAATTTATGAAGACAGCACACGGAATTCCTTTCTAAAGAACACCTCATCATCTTCAATGATACATCAGGTGTTTACTCTATTCCTCTGAAACATCTTAATGTTGTTTTGAAATGTATGAAGACCGCATAAGGAATTCCTTTATGAAGAACAACTCATCATTTTCAATGATAAATCAGGTGTTTACTCCATGTAAATTCTGTAATAAGATAATGTATATATCAGTTATACAGGTGGGTCTTGAAAGGAGAGGATTCAGTAGCATAAACATTCTATAATGGACAACCTCGGCATCAAACGTAATATTTAAAAAATATAGATTATTCACATCCAGTGAACTAGGAGGAATCAAAAAATATTTTTTTCTACCCTTGTGTGTTACTTACACAAAGACTTATTACTGAATCCTCTCTTACCATAGTTAATAGCATCGTAAACATGAACGAAGGGATGTAAAGGTTAGATATTATCTTCATGAAATCTGGGTTGAAATGTGGCAAGATTAGGGAAGCTGTAGGTGACCTGACCTCCTCTGCCAGATAGAAAGACGGGTCACTTTACCTTTGTGGTCAACCGCTGCATGTTTCTTAGATCAGCTGTTCCTTGTTTCCTCAGCTGTGGTGAGAACTGGTTTGGTGTATATATATATATATATATATATATATATATATATATATATATACATATCTTGTTCAAACTGACTCTGTACCCTTGAAAATAGCTTGAAATACAGTCGAAAGCTTGGAGTTTCTGTGATTATCTTTCCAACGAGTTTACTTATACCAGTGTTTCACGTGTGTATGTGAATTACAACAATATAAACAAATCAATAATGAAATAAATACTGTGTCCATAAATCACCATACGAGGTCATCTAACCATACGAGGTCACCTAACCATACGAGGTCATCTAACCATACGAGGTCACCTAACCATACGAGGTCACCTAACCATACGAGGTCATCTAACCGTACCAGGTCTCCTAACCCTACCAGGTCACCTCACCATACGAGGTCATCTAACCGTACCAGGTCTCCTAACCCTACCAGGTCACCTCACCATACGAGGTCATCTAACCGTACCAGGTCTCCTAACCCTACCAGGTCACCTCACCATACGAGGTCACCTAACCATACGAGGTCATCTAACCATACGAGGTCATCTAACCGTACCAGGTCTCCTAACCCTACCAGGTCACCTCACCATACGAGGTCACCTAACCATACGAGGTCATCTAACCGTACCAGGTCTCCTAACCCTACCAGGTCACCTCACCATACGAGGTCACCTAACCATACGAGGTCACCTCACCATACGAGGTCACCTAACCATACGAGGTCACCTCACCATACGAGGTCATCTAACCGTACCAGGTCTCCTAACCCTACCAGGTCACCTCACCATACGAGGTCACCTCACCATACGAGGTCACCTCACCATACGAGGTCATCTAACCGTACCAGGTCTCCTAACCCTACCAGGTCACCTCACCATACGAGGTCATCTAACCATACGAGGTCATCTAACCATACGAGGTCATCTAACCATACGAGGTCATCTAACCATACGAGGTCATCTAACCATACGAGGTCATCTAACCATACGAGGTCATCTAACCGTACCAGGTCACCTAACATACGAGGTCATCTAACCATACGAGGTCATCTAACCATACGAGGTCACCTAACCATACGAGGTCATCTAACCATACGAGGTCATCTAACATACGAGGTCATCTAACCATACGAGGTCACCTAACCATACGAGGTCACCTAACCATACGAGGTCACCTAACCATACGAGGTCACCTAACCATACGAGGTCACCTAACCATACGAGGTCATCTAACCGTACCAGGTCTCCTAACCCTACCAGGTCACCTCACCATACGAGGTCACCTAACCATACGAGGTCACCTAACCATACGAGGTCATCTAACCATACGAGGTCATCTAACCGTACCAGGTCTCCTAACCCTACCAGGTCACCTCACCATACGAGGTCATCTAACCGTACCAGGTCTCCTAACCCTACCAGGTCACCTCACCATACGAGGTCATCTAACCATACGAGGTCATCTAACCATACGAGGTCATCTAACCATACGAGGTCACCTAACCATACGAGGTCATCTAACCATACGAGGTCATCTAACCATACGAGGTCATCTAACCATACGAGGTCATCTAACCATACGAGGTCATCTAACCATACGAGGTCATCTAACCATACGAGGTCATCTAACCATACGAGGTCATCTAACCATACGAGGTCACCTCACCATACGAGGTCATCTAACCATACGAGGTCATCTAACCATACGAGGTCATCTAACCATACGAGGTCACCTAACCATACGAGGTCATCTAACCATACGAGGTCATCTAACCATACGAGGTCATCTAACCATACGAGGTCATCTAACCATACGAGGTCACCTAACCATACGAGGTCATCTAACCATACGAGGTCACCTAACCATACGAGGTCATCTAACCGTACCAGGTCTCCTAACCCTACCAGGTCACCTCACCATACGAGGTCATCTAACCATACGAGGTCACCTAACCATACGAGGTCACCTAACCATACGAGGTCATCTAACCGTACCAGGTCTCCTAACCCTACCAGGTCACCTCACCATACGAGGTCATCTAACCATACGAGGTCATCTAACCATACGAGGTCATCTAACCATACGAGGTCATCTAACCATACGAGGTCATCTAACATACGAGGTCATCTAACATACGAGGTCATCTAACCATACGAGGTCATCTAACCATACGAGGTCATCTAACCATACGAGGTCATCTAACCATACGAGGTCATCTAACCATACGAGGTCATCTAACCATACGAGGTCATCTAACCATACGAGGTCATCTAACCATACGAGGTCATCTAACCATACGAGGTCATCTAACCATACGAGGTCACCTAACCATACGAGGTCATCTAACCATACGAGGTCATCTAACCATACGAGGTCATCTAACCGTACCAGGTCACCTCACCATACGAGGTCACCTAACCATACGAGGTCACCTAACCATACGAGGTCACCTAACCATACGAGGTCATCTAACCGTACCAGGTCTCCTAACCCTACCAGGTCACCTCACCATACGAGGTCACCTAACCATACGAGGTCACCTAACCATACCAGGTCACCTAACCATACGAGGTCATCTAACCATACGAGGTCATCTAACCATACGAGGTCACCTAACCATACGAGGTCATCTAACCATACGAGGTCACCTAACCATACGAGGTCATCTAACCATACGAGGTCATCTAACCGTACCAGGTCTCCTAACCCTACCAGGTCACCTCACCATACGAGGTCATCTAACCGTACCAGGTCTCCTAACCCTACCAGGTCACCTCACCATACGAGGTCACCTCACCATACGAGGTCATCTAACCGTACCAGGTCACCTAACATACGAGGTCATCTAACCATACGAGGTCATCTAACCATACGAGGTCATCTAACCGTACCAGGTCTCCTAACCCTACCAGGTCACCTCACCATACGAGGTCACCTAACCATACGAGGTCATCTAACCGTACCAGGTCACCTCACCATACGAGGTCATCTAACCATACGAGGTCACCTAACCATACGAGGTCATCTAACCATACGAGGTCATCTAACCATACGAGGTCATCTAACATACGAGGTCATCTAACCATACGAGGTCATCTAACCATACGAGGTCATCTAACCATACGAGGTCACCTAACCATACGAGGTCATCTAACCATACGAGGTCATCTAACCGTACCAGGTCACCTAACATACGAGGTCATCTAACCATACGAGGTCATCTAACCATACGAGGTCATCTAACCATACGAGGTCATCTAACCATACGAGGTCATCTAACCATACGAGGTCATCTAACCATACGAGGTCACCTAACCATACGAGGTCATCTAACCATACGAGGTCATCTAACCATACGAGGTCACCTAACCATACGAGGTCATCTAACCATACGAGGTCACCTAACCATACGAGGTCATCTAACCATACGAGGTCACCTAACCATACGAGGTCATCTAACCATACGAGGTCATCTAACCATACGAGGTCATCTAACCATACGAGGTCATCTAACCGTACCAGGTCACCTCACCATACGAGGTCATCTAACCATACGAGGTCATCTAACATACGAGGTCATCTAACCATACGAGGTCATCTAACCGTACCAGGTCTCCTAACCCTACCAGGTCACCTCACCATACGAAGTCACCTAACCATACGAGGTCATCTAACCATACGAGGTCACCTCACCATACGAGGTCACCGAGCCATACCAGGGCACCTGATCATACGAGGTCATCTAACCATACGAGGTCATCTAACCGTACCAGGTCTCGTAACCCTACCAGGTCACCTAACCATACGAGGTCATCTAACCATACGAGGTCATCTAACCATACGAGGTCATCTAACCATACGAGGTCATCTAACCGTACCAGGTCTCCTAACCCTACCAGGTCACCTCACCATACGAGGTCACCTAACCATACGAGGTCATCTAACCATACGAGGTCATCTAACCGTACCAGGTCTCCTAACCCTACCAGGTCACCTCACCATACGAAGTCACCTAACCATACGAGGTCATCTAACCATACGAGGTCACCTCACCATACGAGGTCATCTAACCGTACCAGGTCACCTAACCATACGAGGTCATCTAACCATACAAGGTCACCTCACCATACGAGGTCACCTAACCATGCGAGGTCACCTAACCATACGAGGTCATCTAACCATACGAGGTCATCTAACCAGACGAGGTCATCTAACCGTACCAGGTCACCTAACCCTACCAGGTCACCTCACCATACGAGGTCATCTAACCGTACCAGGTCACCTAACCCTACCAGGTCACCTCACCATACGAGGTCATCTAACCGTTCGATAACCAAGGAATTCAAAACTGAATCTACAATTCCCCCTCACGGCTTTCCCCAGCCAGACTGCCACACTGGCCTTTAAACCCAAAGGAAAGTAATCAATAAACATCTAACTCACACGAGATTCGCTTGAACTTAAGACAAAGGAGACATAGACGAAGATCAACGAAATTCTAGCACACGCCACACGGCGGAGGAGGTGGAGGGTACACACAGTCCAGCCAAAAACGAGATGTTTAGATGCTAATATGTAGCCCAGGGAACACAGCCGGCAGCTTCACGCAATCCTGGGTTTTACACCCTTCAATCAGGTGCACGTGACCCCACTCGTCGCTCCTCGTCAACCATAATATAAGGTCGTTGCCGTGGGGCGCGCACACAACACGTTTTCTTAAAGTCTGTTCTTCTACATCCGTTTTCTGTAACTGGCACGCGCGGGGAGGAGCCTGCCTTTTGGGGGCTGGCTCCTCACAGCGTTCTCCAACACCACACCACACCTTCTCCAGCACCTCATCCCCCTTCACCACTACTTCTCCAACAACATCTCTCCCTCCTACAGTACCTCCTCTTCATATGGTTATAACACCTGCATCGTGTGGAGTACATATGACACCTCCGTTGTGTCACCCACTGCGGATATGACACCCGCGTCAACCCGATATGACACCCGTGTCAACCCGATATGACACCCGTGTGCCACCTGTAGATACCCCAACCCAGGGTCGTCACGAGTGGATGTGATACCCTATGTGTCACATGTAGATATGACACACACACCCCGTGTGTCACCCTAATGACACATGGCACAATCCAAGTTTCACCCTAAGTAGATAAGACACTCCTTATCATCTGACCCCTACGGAGATGAGAGACACTCCTGGTGTCACCCCGAGCAGATATGACACACCTGTGTCACCCTCTTTACACATGACACCACCCCAAGTTTCAACGCTTATCATCTGACCCCCCCAACCAAGACACGAGACACCTCCTGGTGTCAACCCGAGCAGATATGACACAGCCTATGTCTCGCCTCTATGACACATGACACCCCAACCAACCCACTCCCCTCCCTCGCGCCATACAAGACGCCAAAACACACCACCACCCTCTCCCCTCCACACCACCTACATGCCTGACAAAACCTCAATTCCTCTCACTGTCTCGGAAGATGTCCCTCTCCTCGTGACATTCAAATTCCTTTCTCAGGGCGTATAACTCTCTTCCGGTGGGTTCTGAGGGAGGGATCTCGCGACAACACAGTGCCACACCGGCTCCCCGTCATCCCCCAAGGCACACTGTACAATATTCTAGGTCGCTCTCTTCAAAGTATATAAGCCTCTTATTCTGCTTCATCCCAATTTTGAACTTAAAAAAGTTCTTTCGCCTCAAAAAAATACTCTGAGCTAATTATTACGAAGCTTTTCCCCCTCACTTGTATATAAGCTTCTCATTATGTTTCGTCCCAATTTTGAATTACAAAGTTTCTTTTTTTGGGGGGGGGGCCTTGAAAAGTTCCCAGAGCTAATTATTATGAGATTTTCGCCATTTTATCTCCGGAATCGAAATCACTTCCAAATACCAGCAAGGGTCATGTGTCTCCTGCTGCATAAGGCTGTAAGGCCCAAACGTCGTACTGGAACCATGAAGCTATGTCATTAAGCTTCGAAGTAGTTACGTTTTCTACATATTTTTCGTATTCATTCACTCCCTGACCCTCAAGAGTTACCTACATTATAATACGAGGTTCCTTCATCGCCACTTTTGAGCGAACGCTGTAAAATAACAGCATCTTAAAATGGCTTTGAAAAAAAAAAAAAAATTCGGCCTTTGGTGATGGTGGCCTCGAAGCGACCTCCATGGTCATCCTACGCAGCTTCACACCGTGACCAGATCTTGAGGCATCTACAACCCAAATATCAGCCCTCTAAAACCCCTTATGGTTTGCGCAAGACGGAGTAACAGACACAGAGACAGACACTTGAAACTCTGCTGCTCGGGATAATTCGCTACCGTGTCGCCGGCCTTGGAAAGCGACGCGTATCTACACCGTTGATGATCGAAGTGGAGGATGCCTTTTTTCATGGTCTTATAAGCCAGACTTGAACATTTTCTATCTTTCTTTGCCTAAACAAAATACCCAGAAGAATAACCCGTGATCTTTTTAGCTCTATTTCTCAAAACAAAAACGAAAATAATATGGAAATCTGAGAATTATATTTTTTTTTCTTTCCTGTCGTACCATTTTCTGGGATTCCAAAGGCTGATATGGGACAACCAGTTTGTTACAAAAGCTGTGTCATAATTAGTACATGTTTCACGACGCCCCCTTGCGTGTCTTTGATGATCGGCGTAGCCATGTATATCATTAATGACATGCCATGTATATCCTCGGTCATGTATCACTGTATACCCTCAATGACGTAACCATGTATGTATATCTTCAATGACCTACAACCTCTCCTTGTTTATCTTCACTACAACACACCCGTTATACATCCTCCAGCAAAATAAAAATCCAACTTCGTGAACATCTATTTCTTTCCACTTCATCACTCTTTTTTTTTTTTTTTACTTCCTAGTCCATAAATACAGCCACGCCCTGCCATACCTCCCACTGGGGAAGGAGGTCGTATGTTACTCCCCCAGTGGGTGGGGCGAAGGAAGGCTGGGCTGCCAGTGGGGTATGGTGACATACAGCACGGACGAGAAGGCCATACAGCGTGGGAGAGAGGGCCATAGAGTAACACAGATGGCCATACAGTAAGGAAGACACGTCGGCCATACAGTGACAGATGACCTCACAGCAAGGAAGGGAGGGTCATACAGTAAGCGGTAGATGGCCACACAGTAAGGAAAATATGGCCATACACGAGAGGGCAACACAGGATGGATGGGTGGGGGCATACAGTAAGTGGTAGATGGCCACACAGTAAGGAAGACATGGCCATACACGAGAGGGCAACACAGGATGGATGGGTGGGGGCATATACAGAATAGCCACCTCTCTCCCACCACCACGTCGCCAAGGTCACCACACATTTGGGAAGGTTTTAGGTTAACACGCCGACCCGGAACGACCAGGGTACAGAGAGAGAGAGAGAGAGAGAGAGAGAGAGAGAGAGAGAGAGAGAGAGAGAGAGAGAGAGAGAGAGAGAGAGAGAGAGAAAAGGGGCAACAGACCATTAGGAACAATGCAGAGCAAGACCAGACGACACCCGTCATAAGGTGTTCGAAGGGGACTCAAACACATGGTCGAACCTTCCATTAAGGTGAAGAATATATTACCGGAGGAATGAAGGTGAGAACAAGCAGGGGGGGGGTTGCCCAGTTGGAAGCAAGTCAAAGAAAACGGGGTTGGGATCGCCACTGAGAATGGTTCACTTCTTCCGTAGGTTGACTATCAAAATGAATATGTAGGGAAGGAGATACACACCCCTTCTCCTGCTACTGACGATGAGATAATACATATGCAATTTCGTTACATATGTATATATATATATACATATGCAACTCCATAAAGCGCTGAGTGCCACCTGCTGATGAGAGGGGGGCGAGTTAATACCACTGCAGGTCACGTGACACGAGTCACTACACACAGACAGACAGACAGGGCTAACAGCCAGTAAACCATCTTTAGACCACGCCGTCGTTCGGTACGACCCGCTGAATAAGCAGGTCGTCCTTGTTTTAAACACAACCCTCCTAGGTTCATTATCCTCCTCCTCCTCCTAGGCAACACGACCTAGGTTCATCATCACCCTCCTCCTCCCTTCACAACTCCCTTTTCACCACCCACGCCCTCACGACCATCTCTAAAACAATGACCAAAGATTTCTCCTCTTTTTTCCCCCTCCATCCACCAGTCCAGATATTTCACACAGCCGTTCGACAATGTCTCCCTCGGCCAAACCTGCAGGAAAAATTAATTTTAGACACCCTCATGTCAGCCTTCACTCTAAACCTGACCAGGAGACTTAGGCATCCTATCACCTATATCTCTATATAACTATATCCCTCAGTGTCTCTAAATCCTGCTATATCACTGACCTCCACCTGTCATCTCCAATCCTACGAGGGCTAATAATACTGGGAATCAGCCCCACCCTTCTATACTGTCTGGCACGTCTATGATTTCTATAACACGCTGAACAATATAGACTTAACTGAATGGAAGAAATCCAAAGGAATGCCACGTTCATGTGCGTCAAGTCTATGCTAGCGCCTTGTGTGTGCATGTATGCCAAGATCTTGCGTGTGTATGTATAACAACACCTTGTGTATATATGTATGCTAGCACCTTATGTGTGCATGTATGCCAAGATCTTGTGTGTATATGTATAACAATACCTTGTGTATATGTGTATGCTAGCACCTTATATGTACGTGTATGCCAAGATCTTGCGTGTATATGAATAACAACACCTTGTGTATATATGTATGCTAGCACCTTATGTGTACATGTATGCCAACATCTTGAGTGTATGTCTGCCAACATCTTGTGTGTACATTTACGTTAACGCCTAGTACATATATGCACCTGTAAGCCAACATTTGTGCTTACATGTGTGTATCTGTAGGCCAGCATCTCGTATGCGTACGTATGTGCGTTCACCTTATATGCACACAGGTGACCCAACACCGTGTTAGTGCCTGTACGCCAGGTAGTGCACCTCACCCTCTCGCGTCTTCAATAAAGCCATCACATTGCGCCCCAGCAACGAGGGGGCAACTGCAGCTCCCATTGCTATTCACGTCTGCGCAAATCACAGAGCCTCCATCTACTTGTCATACAACAGGAAACGGCATTAATGACTTAATCACCTCTCTCTCTCTCTCTCTCTCTCTCTCTCTCTCTCTCTCTCTCTCTCTCTCTCTCTCTCTCTCATATGCAGTGAGCTCCACATGATGCTAGGTCTGTCACATGTTCATCTCTCTCTCTCTCTCTCTCTCTCTCTCTCTCTCTCTCTCTCTCTCTCTCTCTCTCTCTCTCTCTCAAGCAGTGAGCTCCAAATGATGCTAGGCCTGTCACATGTTCATCTCTCTCTCTCTCTCTCTCTCTCTCTCTCTCTCTCTCTCTCTCTCTCTCTCTCTCTCTCTCGTATGCAGTGAGCTCCTCATGACGCTAGGCCTGTCACATGTTCATATCTCTCTCTCTCTCTCTCTCTCTCTCTCTCTCTCTCTCTCTCTCTCTCTCTCTCTCTCTCTCTCTCTGTAGGTATTCGCATGTACCCTCCGCCTCTCCCTGGTCGGTTGGTAGACGATGTTGGTCGACGGCCAGCCAGACGCCGACCAGCACTACCCAACCACACTTGTTGGAAGGGCTTGGTGACGGCTGTGTGTGAAGTGAGCCAGCACTTCAGCGGCTGTCAAGAGCCACTCCGTTGGCCCAGGTTACTGTCTTTCTGCCTCATCCCACACGTGGGGACGCAGGCTTTTTTTTTCATCCCCCACACAATCCCTCCATCACATACGTAACACTTTACAACACGTAAGTCAAACAAGTCGTTCTCAATCACCCTTCATCTTACTCTAAATCAACCTGATCATTTACGTGAGGGAAAAAAAAACAAAACAACAGTACACTAAACTTCAAAAATTCCTCGAATCATTTCGTAAACTCCAAAAAAAAAAAAGAAAAAAAATTCTTGAGTCACCGTTATAAGGAAAAATGCTTATCATCAACTCACAAAAAACGGGCATCGATACACAAACAAAAATATACGGGTTAACTACACTAACGGGTGTCATTCACTCGATCATCAGAACATACACATTACCGACAAAGTAACAGGTGTCGTTATCTGTTGTCGATATACAAAAAAAAGCGTTGTCTCCAAAATTAAGCAACAAATCTTCACAGATATGACATTGTATCGCTCCAGAACTGCCACGGGGCAGCGGGAGATGTACATGAAAAAACATGTACAGTATATCATTACTGAGCTCGAAGAAAATTCATTCTCTGCCAATATATATATATATATATATATATATATATATATATATATATATATATATATATATATATATAGAGAGAGAGAGAGAGAGAGAGAGAGAGAGAGAGAGAGAGTCTGGAGACCTCTTTTTTTTACATGTTGAAGGCTCCAGTCACAGACCAAAGTCCACATCAAGACCGGACCTAAACTGAACTAATGGGAGAATATAAAAAATGGAAGAAAAAAAAAGACGAAAAGACAAGGGAAAGTATTTACGAATTTTGGAAGAAGTTATAACAGGTAACACATGCATGTCGTGGTGTGGAACAGGTGCACGTGATACAAATTACTGTTTCTCTCATAACATTTCACTCACCACTCCCTCCCTACCCAGTCTCCACCAGTCACCACACACACACACACACACACACACACACACACACACACACGCACACACTTAAAACCTCCTCCCACGCACTCGCTTCCTCCACACACACACAGACCCATCCATGTACCTCCACCCTCCTCCCTCATCCATCCAATGCAGCTGGCGACTTCGAGTCCACGGGAGAAGGCCGGCAGGAGGTGAGGACCTCTGGCCGGAGTTTGTCGCCGAACTAATTAACTAAAGTTGCCGTAAGTCTTCAGGAGGGAGGGAGGGAGGGAGGGAGGCAGCACCGGTCACTCCGCCATGAATAATGACAGACACAAAAGCTTCAATTAATTACGTTATGAATATTCATAAGGACTCGGTTTATGACTAGGCTCCACTGATGTATATATATATATATACATATATATATATATCCTTTTTCCATTCTGTACACAGTCTCTCCTGGTACTTCCCCACACAGGTCTCCTTCCCAAGCTCACTTACTCTCACCACCTTCTTCACCCCAACATTCACTCCTCTTTTCTGAAAACCCATACTAATCTTCACCTTAGCCTCCACAAGATAATGATCAGACATCCCTCCAGTTGCACCTCTCAGCACATTAACATCCAAAAGTCTCTCTTTCGCACGCCTGTCAATTAACACGTAATCCAATAACGCTTTCTGGCCATCTCTCCTACTTACATAAGTATACTTATGTATATCTCGCTTTTTAAACCAGGTATTCCCAATCATCAGTCCTTTTTCAGCACATAAATCTACAAGCTCTTCACCATTTCCATTTACAACACTGAACACCCCATGCATACCCATTATTCCCTCAACTGCCACATTACTCACCTTTGCATTCAAATCACCCATCACTATAACCCGGTCTCGTGCATCAAAACCGCTAACACACTCATTCAGCTGCTCCCAAAACACTTGCCTCTCATGATCTTTCTTCTCATGCCCAGGTGCATATGCACCAATAATCACCCACCTCTCTCCATCAACTTTCAATTTTACCCATATTAATCGAGAATTTACTTTCTTACATTCTATCACATACTCCCACAACTCCTGTTTCAGGAGTATTGCTACTCCTTCCCTTGCTCTTGTCCTCTCACTAACCCCTGACTTCACTCCCCAGACATTTCCAAACCACTCTTCCCCTTTACCCTTGAGCTTCGTTTCACTCAGAGCCAAAACATCCAGGTTCCTTTCCTCAAACATACTACCTATCTCTCCTTTTTTCACATCTTGGTTACATCCACACACATTTAGGCACCCCACTCTGAGCCTTCGAGGAGGATGATCACTCCCCGCGTGACTCCTTCTTCTGTTTCCCATTTTAGAAAGTTAATACAAGGAGGGGAGGATTTCCGGCCCCCCGCTCCCGTCCCCTCTAGTCGCTTTCTACGACACGCGAGGAATACGTGGGAAGTATTCTTTCACCCCTATCCCCAGGGATAATATACATATATATATACACACACACACACACACACACACACACACATACGCACATACACACACACACACCCACACATACATATATATACATATGAAAAATGTAAGAAACAATTTAGTAAGGGGAGTGGGGGAGGAATGGGATGTATTTAGGGAATCAGTGATGGATTGCGCAAAAGATGCTTGTGGCATGAGAAGAGTGGGAGGTGGGCTGTTTAGAAAGGGTAGTGAGTGGTGGGATGAAGAAGTAAGAGTATTAGTGAAAGAGAAGAGAGAGGCATTTGGACGATTTTTGCAGGGAAAAAATGCAATTGAGTGGGAGAAGTATAAAAGAAAGAGACAGGAGGTCAAGAGAAAGGTGCAAGAGGTGAAAAAAAGGGCAAATGAGAGTTGGGGTGAGAGACTATCAGTAAATTTTAGGGAGAATAAAAAGATGTTCTGGAAGGAGGTAAATAGGGTGCGTAAGACAAGGGAGCAAATGGGAACTTCAGTGAAGGGCGTAAATGGGGAGGTGATAACAAGTAGCGGTGATGTGAGAAGGAGATGGAATGAGTATTTTGAAGGTTTGTTGAATGTGTCTGATGACAGAGTGGCAGATATAGGGTGTTTTGGTCGAGGTGGTGTGCAAAGTGAGAGGGTTAGGGAAAATGGTTTGGTAAACAGAGAAGAGGTAGTAAAAGCTTTGCGGAAGATGAAAGCCGGCAAGGCAGCAGGTTTGGATGGTATTGCAGTGGAATTTATTAAAAAAGGGGGTGACTGTATTGTTGACTGGTTGGTAAGGTTATTTAATGTATGTATGACTCATGGTGAGGTGCCTGAGGATTGGCGGAATGCGTGCATAGTGCCATTGTACAAAGGCAAAGGGGATAAGAGTGAGTGCTCAAATTACAGAGGTATAAGTTTGTTGAGTATTCCTGGTAAATTATATGGGAGGGTATTGATTGAGAGGGTGAAGGCATGTACAGAGCATCAGATTGGGGAAGAGCAGTGCGGTTTCAGAAGTGGTAGAGGATGTGTGGATCAGGTGTTTGCTTTGAAGAATGTATGTGAGAAATACTTAGAAAAGCAAATGGATTTGTATGTAGCATTTATGGATCTGGAGAAGGCATATGATAGAGTTGATAGAGATGCTCTGTGGAAGGTATTAAGAATATATGGTGTGGGAGGCAAGTTGTTAGAAGCAGTGAAAAGTTTTTATCGAGGATGTAAGGCATGTGTACGTGTAGGAAGAGAGGAAAGTGATTGGTTCTCAGTGAATGTAGGTTTGCGGCAGGGGTGTGTGATGTCTCCATGGTTGTTTAATTTGTTTATGGATGGGGTTGTTAGGGAGGTAAATGCAAGAGTCCTGGAAAGAGGGGCAAGTATGAAGTCTGTTGGGGATGAGAGAGCTTGGGAAGTGAGTCAGTTGTTGTTCGCTGATGATACAGCACTGGTGGCTGATTCATGTGAGAAACTGCAGAAGCTGGTGACTGAGTTTGGTAAAGTGTGTGGAAGAAGAAAGTTAAGAGTAAATGGGAATAAGAGCAAGGTTATTAGGTACAGTAGGGGTGAGGGTCAAGTCAATTGGGAGGTGAGTTTGAATGGAGAAAAACTGGAGGAAGTGAAGTGTTTTAGATATCTGGGAGTGGATCTGGCAGCGGATGGAACCATGGAAGCGGAAGTGGATCATAGGGTGGGGGAGGGGGCGAAAATTTTGGGAGCCTTGAAAAATGTGTGGAAGTCGAGAACATTATCTCGGAAAGCAAAAATGGGTATGTTTGAAGGAATAGTGGTTCCAACAATGTTGTATGGTTGCGAGGCGTGGGCTATGGATAGAGATGTGCGCAGGAGGATGGATGTGCTGGAAATGAGATGTTTGAGGACAATGTGTGGTGTGAGGTGGTTTGATCGAGTAAGTAACGTAAGGGTAAGAGAGATGTGTGGAAATAAAAAGAGCGTGGTTGAGAGAGCAGAAGAGGGTGTTTTGAAATGGTTTGGGCACATGGAGAGAATGAGTGAGGAAAGATTGACCAAGAGGATATATGTGTCGGAGGTGGAGGGAACGAGGAGAAGAGGGAGACCAAATTGGAGGTGGAAAGATGGAGTGAAAAAGATTTTGTGTGATCGGGGCCTGAACATGCAGGAGGGTGAAAGGAGGGCAAGGAATAGAGTGAATTGGAGCCATGTGGTATACAGGGGTTGACGTGCTGTCAGTGGATTGAATCAAGGCATGTGAAGCGTCTGGGGTAAACCATGGAAAGCTGTGTAGGTATGTATATTTGCGTGTGTGGACGTGTGTATGTACATGTGTATGGGGGGGGGGGGGTTGGGCCATTTCTTTCGTCTGTTTCCTTGCGCTACCTCGCAAACGCGGGAGACAGCGACAAAGTATAAAAAAAAAAAAAAAAAAAAAAAAATATATATATATATATATATATATATATATATATATATATATATATATATATATATATATATATATATATCATCGATTTTTATTATCATGCTTTGTCGCTGTCTCCTGCGTTAACGAGGCAGCGCAAGGAAACAGACGAAAGAATGGCCCAACCCACCCTCATACATATGCATATACATACACATCCACACACGCACATATACATACCTATACATTTCAACGTAGACATTTATACATACACAGACATATACATATATACACATGTACATAATTCATACTTGCTGCCTTTATTCATTCCCGTCGCCACCCCGCCACACATGAAATGGCACCCCCTTCCCCCTAACGCGCGCGAATTAGCCCTAGGAAAAGACAACAAAGACCACATTCGTTCACACTCAGTCTCTAGCTGTCATGTATAATTCATCGAAATCACAGCTCCCTTTCCACATCCAGGCCCCACAGAACTTTCCATGGTTTACCCCAGACGCTTCACGTGCCCTGGTTCAATCCATCGACAGCACGTCGACCCCGGTATACCACCTTTATCCCCTTTGCCTTTGTACAATGGCACTATGCATGCATTCCGCAATCCACAGGAACTTCACCATGAGCCAAACATCCACTGAATATCCTCACCATATTCGCCATTTCCCGCGTTAGCGAGGTAGCGTTAAGAACAGAGGACTTTGCCTAAGAGGGAAATATCCTCACTTGGCCCCCTTCTCTGTTCATTCTTTTGGAAAAGTAAAAGCTGAAGGGGAGGATTTCCAGCCCCCCGCTCCCTCCCCTTTAAGTCGCCTTCTACGACACGCAGGGAATACGTGGGAAGTATTCTTTCTCCCCTATCCCCAGGGACAATATATATATATATATATATATATATATATATATATATATATATATATATATTACAGAGGATCTTAGATATATTCTCAGTCAAAATTCAAGGATCTTAAAGACCTTTGGGTATGACGGTCTGACCTCTGACCTGACCCCACGCGGCCACGGATGACCGGAGGCGACAACCCTGGTGGGGAAAAAAAAAGGGGGGGGGGGGAGGGAGGCGTGAGCGACGAGGGACACAGCCACAGGAGGCGACCTTGTTAGTACAGCGATCTCCCTTTACGAGGATGGTGGCCTCGTAAAGAAAGGAAAGGGGGTCGAGGAGGAGGAGGTGGGGCGTGTGTGTCAGTGGGGAGGACAAATGAGTTAAGGCAAAGGAGGAGGAGGAGGAGGAGGAGGAGGAGGAGGAGGAGGAGGAGGGAGGAGAGTATTTTCTGAGGTGGGTGTGGTTGAGGAAGGACTAATCACATGTAGGATGGGGGGGACTAGTGTTAGTGGGAGGGTAGGGTTACCCTGTACATGACCTGACCCCCGTATGTCTGACCTGTAGTATGACCCAGCTGTACTGTTGCTGCTATGATCTGTCATTATCACGTGAACATTTCCATACGATGATGATCTAACAAAACCAAATGCAGGGAAATAAGTGGTTCGATTTGTAGTCAAATATACACTTTACGTCTACACACACACACACACACACACACACACGTGTGCCCTTAACTGTGACTAAGTTATAAGTACGACAGTCAGGAAGACCTACTTATAGATCACTTAAAAAAACACAATTTGAAAAGTATGGCCAACCTTCCGTGGAATTTACAGACACACGGGCCTCCGTGGTGTCATGGTCAGCGTCCTTGACCATGGGTCACAAGGGGCCCAGCCGGGGTCGGGCCTACGAGAGAGAGATCGAACCCTGGGCGCGGCAGTCGACCAAGTGTTCATCGCCTCCGCGAGAGTGGTCGATGAACGGCTTCTTAAGCCAGGGTGTGAGTGTGAGAGTCTATACACACAGAGGAATAAAGACATACTACACACACACACACATATATATATATATATATATATATATATATATATATATATATATATATATATATATATATATATAAGGTTCAGAGACGGGTCAACACGAGTGTAAAACTCTCCCCAGTAAGACACAAACAGATATCACACAAATACACACACACATACAATACATTCCCTCCCTCGACACAAGACTCGCTGTGGCATACACCACAACTCACACTCAACAAACAGAGATATGACACTGTAACGAAGACAACGCCTCCTATGAACCATCGAGGGCGTCAGGAACTCACACGAATATACGTATATAAATACATATATACACACAGGTAGGTACATGTGCGAGTGACGCGAGGAAATAATAATATATAAATATACAGATAAACACACATGGGTAACGCCAACGTAGAAAGCGTAGTGCATACAAACACATCGAGTGTGGCAGGGAAGCACTTACCACGGGAGGTGGAGGAGGAGAAAGACGGCCCGCCCGCAGGCCACCTCTACCCCACACACACACACACACACACAAACCACAACGTACCTGGAACAAAAAAAAGAAAGGTAAGGTAAAGGTGAGGGTGAGAACTGTTGCTGGTGACACGCACGTACCTGGAAGAGAGAGAGAGAGAGAGAGAGAGAGAGAGAGAGAGAGAGAGAGAGAGAGAGAGAGAGAGAGAGAGAGAGAGAATTGATTAGTTAATTGTAAATATATGAATAAATAAATAAATATATATATATATATTTTTTTTTTCATACTATTCGCTATTTCCCGCGAAAGCGTGGTAGCGTTAAGAACAGAGGACTGGGCCTTTGAGGGAATATCCTCACCTGGACCTCTTCTCTGTTCCTTCTTTTGGAAAAAAAAAAAAAAAAAAAAAAAAAAAAAAAAAAAAACGAGGGGAGGATTTCCAGCCCCCCGCTCCCTTCCCTTTTAGTCGCCTTCTACGACACGCAGGGAATACGTGGGAAGTTTTCTTAATCCCCTATCCCCAGGGAATAAATATATATATATATATATATATATATATATATATATATATATATATATATATATATATATATATATATATATATACATATATATATATAAACAAAAACAGTACAATCAACATGGAGGGAAAACAAAACTGTACAAAAAAAAAAAAAATAATGCCATATTATAATTCTTAACTTTCTTCTGACACCATGCAACACGTGAGAGGGCAGGCAGCTGGTCTGACCTAACGCCGTTGCAAATGCAGTTGCAGACCGCCCGAGGAGGCGCAGTGCAACAGAACCTCGAGAATATTTTGAAGTTCACATATATATTTATTGTCTTAAATTAGGGAACAATGTCTGCCACCTTTCCCTGGTTCCTTCTCCAGCCCGCTCCACTTTTGTCCCCGTTTTCATCATTTCATCTTTCAATCTTCAGAAATCTTATACTGACTATTTCCAATCTCTATAGATGTTAAATAACCATGCAAACGATGTCACAGACTTAAGACTTGGGGTTTGTAAAGCGAGAATGAAAAAAAAAAAGGGACCATTGGTCTAATGACCTGTTACGGGTCACTGGCCGGTATAGCCAGGAAACAGGGCTGTTAGCTGTGCGATGACCCTCGGAAGGAGGAGGAGGAGGAGGTCACCAAGGACACACGCCATGCTCCCATCTCCTGCAGTAGCCACGGGAGGGGAAATCAGAGCCGGGAACACGAGACACTGAATGCGACGATTCGAATCATACATGTGAACTAAACCAATCAGATCTCAGCGCTGGATTGTACAGGTATTTCCATAGGATAGATTTCAAGCCATAGCCAGCATGCAGTGATACGTGATGACTTCCCCCCACTCGGGGACTGGAGAAAATACGCAAATCTGGTCTGATATCTATGTCCATGGCAGACGCGCACCTTGAGTGATTAGCCGATAAGCCATTTGCCATTTAATCCCTATATCTAATCAGGATTGTCAATGCTTCTCTAAATTCCTTGTACCTACATAAACATATTCTACTCTGCTCTCCTCTGTATAGTTTCATTTCCTCACTGTGGTTAACGAAAGGAAGTGTTTCACTGTCATCTTCGTTGCTATCATCTTTACCACTGTTGAGAGGGTGTGTGTGTGTGTGTAGTTCACCATCACTACACACCACCACACTTGTGATGTGTCTCCATGAAGCAACGCTACCCTCGTGTGGGGGGAAGGTGGGGGTCACACGCTGTCAACCAACATACTATCACCTTAAATCATGAATAATATGAATGGCTGCCTCGGTCGCTGCTGCTGGGAAGGGGGCAGTGGGAAGGGCGGGGTCATATGAGAGAGAGGGAGGGAAGTTGAGGGATGGGAATAACTAGGTAGGAGGAGGGAAGGAAGAAAGGGAAATGAGAGGCAGCTGACGAAGCAGTAAACAGCTGGTAGGCAGACAAGGCGGGAGGGTAGACTGAGAGGGGAGGACGATTGTGAAAAGGGGCGGAAGAGGAGGCAAAGGAAGGGAAAGAGATTATGAAAAAAGGTGAAGGAAAAGAAGGAAAGGTTGAAGCTACAGGAGAACATGGCAGGATAAGAGAGAATTGTAGAGCGGGGCAGGAGGAGGAGGAGGAGGAGGAGGAGTCTGCCTGGCAAGGACCCAAAGGCCTCCAGACCTTCCTGACGAAGTTGTGTGGGGGAAGTCAAGGCCCTCTAGCCAGCGGTGTCGTACGGACGCAGAACAGGAGGATCCTCCTCCTCCTCCTTGTCCTGCCAGTAAATCTAATCACAATCTACCGTGCCGGTCCACATACACAGTGACCACGGCAAGACACGCGACAGGCAACGTGGACTTGGGAGTAGAGAGGTACGCAAACTATGAGTGAATATGAGGTAAATCACAGAGCCGGGCTGGAGCCCCTCATGTATTGTAGTCAGATCACATGTATTGTACTGAAGTTACAGAGGTGAGATGAGGGCGCCGCCCTGGGGATTACACACACACACACACACACACACACACACACACACACACACACACACACACACATTACACGCCTGCCTCCCCCCCCCCCCCCTTTAGACGCGCCACACCGCAGGTTACGGCCCCCCTGGGGGCGCCGCCCGCCTCTCAACATGCTAATGGTACAACATTGTTAAGACCACCGGCAGGCGAGCACACACACACACACACACACACACACACACACACGCCAGCCACCAGGCGACAGTGTCTATATAAGGGATCCCTGGTCAGCCACCACCAACACAACATGCAAGCCAATGGCTTTACACTCCTCCTCCCTCCCTCCCTCTCCTGCACAGATCCTACTCAATGTCAGGCAACAATGTATGGTGGTTATTCTGCAGCATTTCATATTTCATACAGCTTTTTTCATGTGATTTGCACAACTGTTTCAATCTCTCTCTCTCTCTCTCTCTCTCTCTCTCTCTCTCTCTCTCTCTCTATATATATATATATATATATATATATATATATATACCACAAGTACTATTTCGGAACTTATGCCCTCGAGCACCTCGGTAAGATCAAGGATCAGGTCAAAGGTCAAGCCATCACGGCCAAGGGTCGTACATCGTCGTGTCTGGGAGGCTAAGGAATAATATGACCCACGCTGATTACTCTTATCAGTTCTCTTTATCACGGGTCACGGTGCGTGAGGTCAGGACACGTGACCATTGAGATAAACGAATGTAATAACATTCTTTACAGCATAGACCAGACAAGCACTGGGCGCCATCTGTGGCCCCTGAATGAAAACTGTTACTACACACACACACACACACACACACACACACACACACACACAACGCCATCTACGAGCAGACCCCAGAACTAACACGTGAAATACTGCCATCTATGAGCGAACCCTGAAACTAACGCTGCATATCCCCCCCCCCCCCACACACACACACGTGTGTGTGTGTGTGTGTGTGTGTGTGTGTGTGTGTAGTACACTGCCATCTACGAGCGGACCCTGGAACTACTTGCCCAGTCGACGCGTCACAGGCCCCGCCATCTATGGGCCAAGCGCCGAACTACGGCCGCGCTCGCACCTGTCGGTCCTCGACCAGAGTGTAAACACACGATGAATCAAGCGGTCAGCGCGGAAATAGAACTGCTGATTATAGCCATTTATAGCTACATTCTCCAACCACTCAAGAACTTGAAACATTTATAGATGACGCACCTCACTTTTTAAAGTGGTTCTAAAGGAAGAGTACAATGTGATTCCCCTCATCAGGGCACAAATATACGTAGAGTACGGGACATACAACAGCTTCCGCGGTAAACACCGTTTTTCCAGCCCTACACAGAGACAAACACACACATACACACACACACAACACACATACACACACACAGACACACGTGTTCCGAGACCGCGCCGGAGCAGGTGTGGCTGGTTGCTGGGGGAGGGAGGCACCTGCAGCAGCTGTGGTGGTTTGGGGAGAGTTTGCCTGGAGGGAGCAAGGGGCAGGAAGGGGGGGGAGGGGATGTGCTCCCTCCCCCCCCCTCCTTCCTCTTCCCCCTCCCCATCGAGGCAGGGGACCCTCCCTCCCCCTGCACTGCATGCAAACCCTTCAGTAGGGTGGCTGACCTGACGACGCCTTACGGGGTGGGGGAGGGGGCGATCGGGGGTTCGTAACACATGAGGTTTTGAGGTCGTGGTAGAGGGGTGGGTGAGGGAGAGAGAGAGAGAGTGGGGGGGGGCTGAGGTTTTGTGTGTGTGTGTGTGTGTGTGTGTGTGTGTGTGTGTTGGAGGGGGAGGTGGGTCGTCGGTGGTGGGGTGGGGGGTGGGGGTGGTTAGTGGATTCGTGAGGTGGAGGACTTAATTTATTGTTGACCGAATGCAACCCATGCTAGCCAGCCGCCGCCACAACCACCACAACACCACTCCAACACACAGCACAACCCCAGCACACTCCTGCTGGCCACAACCTCTTCATCGTCCCTCCTCCAACACCATCACTCCAACACACGGCACAACCCTAATATACCCCTGCTGGCCATAACCCCACCATACCTTTCCTCCTTCAACACTACCAGCCTTAGCACCATCTCCACCACAATCACCACCACTCACATCATCATCTCTTGACACGAGCTTCAACAACCCCCATAAACCACACTCCCACCCCACCATCCCTCACTACAACCCCACACACACACACACATCCTCCACAACCACTAACATCACTACCACCAACCCTCACCACAACCTCACACTGCCAACCCCCACACACCACAACCCCAAACAAACTCCTCTACAACCTCGAAACCCAATTGTCTGACCAGCCTCGCCCACACCCCCACGACTGGCCCTGGTGGAGGTTCGCTGTACCGTATACATCCTGTGTACTTAAGGAGGGACGGGGTTCGAACCCCGGCGAGTCTTTCCACCCAGGCCCACAGAGGAAGGTGAACACCATCTTCACCGAACATGGCAGACTTGTAGCTCAGCCCAGCACTGTACGTGTACTACACCTTCTGTCGGGACGGTAAACAGTGCCTCTGTCCCAGCAGAACCTGTTCTGTTCTTATGGTATCCAAGGGGCTAAGAGCACGTAGTCTTTGTGGCACTGCTGCTGGTGTGTGACACCTCAGATGTATGTGGCACTGCTGCTGGTGTGTGACACCCCCAGATGTATGTGGCACTGCTGCTGGTGTGTGACACCTTAGATGTATGTGGCACTGCTGCTGGTGTGTGACACCTTAGATGTATGTGGCACTGCTGCTGGTGTGTGACACCTCAGATGTATGTGGCACTGCTGCTGGTGTGTGACACACCTCAGATGCTATGGCACCCGTGGTGTGTGTGTGTGTGTGTGTGTGTGTGTGTGTGAGTCGCATATCAGCCTCGCGTAACACCGGGCAGTGACCCCCCCCCCCCCCCGCCCTCCCCAGCACACCCTCCCTCTGGCACCGAGGGAGCCAAGCAAGCGAACGACCCTCCCTCCCTCACCCTCCCAGTGGGGGAGAGAGATATCCTCGGTTCTCCTAAATCTGTGAGATTTAAGGGAGAGAGCAGGTGTTGGGTGGCGGGTGCTGGCCCTCCCGCCTCATCCACCGGCCCAGATGCCTGATTATGTAACCCTTTATGTAAGACACCACTCGGGTCCCGTTCTCAAATGGGGGGGGGGATTCAGAGAAAGGGGGGGGAGGAAGGGGTGAGTGGGGGGGGGGAGTTGGGTTTTTCGGGTGGTGTTGGGGTGGTGTGAGGGAGGGGGGGGGGGCAAGAGGGGCGAATCGCAAGTAGGAGGGGGAGAAGGGTGGAAGACGAGGTGAGGGAGCAACGTGTTGCGAGAAGAGGGTGTACAGTTACACAGGAAATGCCGTGGTGGTTACTTGCTCATGTATTGCCCACGTCATGGCACTTAGGATCATGGTGCCATAGTTCATGACTTTACAGATGAT
The DNA here is from genome assembly GCF_036320965.1 of Panulirus ornatus. Lineage (NCBI taxonomy): Eukaryota > Metazoa > Arthropoda > Malacostraca > Decapoda > Palinuridae > Panulirus > Panulirus ornatus. Next base: position 5,617,006 of record NC_092240.1, read on the forward strand.
GGCACTACAGGTCATGATGCCATGATAGGTCATGGTGCCATGGGTCATGGCACCACAATACCCCGGCACGACAGATCATGACACCACAGTTCCGGCACTTGAGCACGACGGTGCGCCCCTTGAGCACGACGGTACGGCCCTTGAGCACGACGGTGTGACCCTTGAGCACGAAAGTACGACCCTTGAGCACAAAAGTACGATCCTTGAGCACGAAGGTACGATCCTTGAGCACCACGGTACGACCCTTGAGCAAGACGATACTATCCTTGAGCACGACCCTTTAGCACGAAGGTACGACCCTTGAGCACGACGGTACGGCCCTCGAGCACGACCGCGCGACTCCTGGGCATGATGGCGTGACCTCTGACATGACCCTAAATGGTCGCAGCCTTCGTCCTTATAAGCCAGGATCACCTCTACACTCGCCACGACGGACGACCACACCTGTTGTCGTCCACGGTCTCGCTCTCCACTTTCCGTTACGACACTGACCAACGTTACTCCCGCCCGACGTTACGGTAACACTGCTCCGTTACTCGCACCCGACGTTACGGTAACACTGCTCTGTTACTCCCGCCCGTCGTTACGGTAACACTGCTCTGTTACTCCCGCCCGTCGTTACGGTAACACTAATCTGTTACTCCCGCCCACGGAGAGAGGTCCGTAGGTAACGTGGAAGTTCAAAACGCCAAGTGACGGACACCACCTCAATGTGCCTTCATCCCACCGTCCAAGGGGAACATCTAGAACGGCTGGAATGACAATCTCTCTCTCTCTCTCTCTCTCTCTCTCTCTCTCTCTCTCTCTCTCTCTCTCTCTCTCTCTCTCTCTCTCTCTCTCTCTCTCTCTCACTCACACACACACACACACACACACACACATACATGCCAGTGTGTGTGTGTGTGTGTGTGTGTGTGTGTGTGTGTGTGTGTGTGTCAACCTGCTGCCTTACACAAACACGGCAGCCAAGATAACAAAACAGACCTCGACACTATGACAACCCGTGCATGACAACGCCAACCTTCAAGGTAAGCTTCATTACCATAATGAGGAGGTCATGCCCCTCCCAGAGACACTGACTCTCTCTCTCTCTCTCTCTCTCTCTCTCTCTCTCTCTCTCTCTCTCTCTCTCTCTCTCTCTCTCTCTCTCCTCAACCCCCCCAGGCGTCATGACACACAACATCAATGCACCGCATGACATGTCACGGACGTCAGACGAAGCGTCTTCAAATTCTCTGAATTCCTTCTGTGAAATCTAAGCTCCGTCTGTAACACCTCGGGTGCGACCCCTCTAGCACAACGGGACGGCCCTTAAGTAAGGCATTACGGCCCTTAAAAAGGCGGTACGGGCCCTTGAGACGGTGAGGGCCCTTGAGTACCATGGTAGGACAGTCGGTGAAGATGGTATAGCCCCCTGAGCACGACGGTACGATCCTTCAGTACGACGGCCTAACCTCTTGAGTGGGGTGGCCTGGCCCGACCTCTGACCTGACCCTTAAAGGCTCATGACAAGGCAACCAACATACCCCATGGTTCCTGCCTCCGCGCTCAAGGGCTGTTACCCTCGTGCTCAAGGACCGTACCGTCGTGCTTAGAGGCCGTACCGTCGTGTTCGAGGACCGTACCGTCCTGTTCAAGGACCGTAGCGTCGTACTCAAGGACCGTACGTTGTACTTAAGAACCGTACCGTTGTACTTAAGAACCGTATCCTTGTACTTAAGAACCGTACCGTTTGTACTTAAATAAACTTACCTTCGTGCTCAAAGAACCGTGGTGTCGTGCTCAAGATGTAAGAACAGACACTTTTACAACGGAGGAAAACTCGTCCCGGTATTTATTCCCGTGCACTCACACCGAAAGACTTCCTCCACACCACCAGCGTCCAACAGAGACAAAAGATGGCCTTTTTTTTCGATACGAGGCCACTGCGCAGCCACTGCCTCCCCTGGCACGAGCACCACCTGAGACCTGGGATTACAGAAACACGTGGCAGCAGCAGTAGCAGTACCACTGTAGCACCGAAAGGCTCTTCCTCACACAAGAGGTACGCCCACTCCATCAGCAAAAGGCAGATGTCTTCATCTGATGTTTACAAACAACGTATGCAAATGTGCGCACACGAGTTCAGAAGAAAACCCTTGTGTTCTAGGCTTTCCAGGTTACCATCTCCAATACAGTACATACGACAGGTCATTGTTAAAAACGAGCCAATTCCAGATAACAACACCTGCTTGTTTAAAAGCGAGGCTTTCAGCGGGAGGACAGTACACTGGGGAGGCCGGATGACACAAGACCTGATGGTCTGTGACGAGGTTATCTGCTGGAGGACAGTACATGGCAAAGCCAAATATCAGAAGACCTCATGGCCTATGACGAGGTTATCTGCTGGAGGACGGACAGAACATGGGAAAGATAGATAACAGATGACCTGATGGTCTGTGACAAGGTTATCTGCTGGAGGGCAGTGCATCGTGAAGCCAAATAACAGAAGACGAGGTTATCTGCTCGCGAGGACAACAAAAGTACCCTAAATTCCTAATCTATAGAGATGGAGAGAGGGTGTGAAAGCAGAGGATATATTAAAAAAAAAATTATGAAGAACTAGCTAAAAATAATGCTCTTGAAGATTAGGGAATGAGGAAACACATTATCGAAATGCAGTCTGGGTTGAAGAGTAAACCTCAGGGGGGAAAGGTTTACATCATGTGTGATTACTGTGGTGGTGGCGGAGTGGTTTACACTGAGGGGAGATGACCGATTGGAGTGGTAAATAACATGACCAAAAAGAACGAACTGGCAACTTCAAGCACCATCTGGCAACTCCTCCTCCAAAGCACCATCTGGCAACTCCTCCTCCAAAGCACCATCTGGCAACTCGTGCACTAAGCACTGTAATTGGCGACTCCTGCTCCTAGCACTATCTGGCAACTCCTACTCCAAGCATTAACTGGCAACTTCTACTCCTAGCATTAACTGGCAACTGTTGCTCCGAGCACTAACTGGTAACTATCGTTCCAACCATTAAATCTTGCTCTAAGCACACTGACAGCTGCTTCAAGCACAATCATGCTCCAGTCACCCGAAAATACATTTTCCATAACATCTACATCGTCTGAGTCGACTATCAGCAGTTTATATTAGCCCACCCTTTGAACTAAAACAATTTGAATGTAAATAATGTTATCTTATGTAACGAAAACGCAATGAGTGTTCTAAAGAAAAGACAAAACGAAAGTGCAAGTGCACTGCATGTACTCGGAACAAGATACAAGCCAGACAAAAACATCAGTCTGATGTTTAATGCTAAATTCTAACTTGTTCTTCTTCTTGAAACACGAACCTCTCACATGTTTCTTTGGAAATCTCATTCACACACTACAATGTTCCTTGTGGTGTTTCCTGTGAACATAACCAAACATCAAGATTTATCTAAAGTAAATAGATATATAGAAATATATTCTTATGAGGTGTTCAAATGTTAACAAGGCAGTTATGGCCAAAGTAACCTGACAATGAACATAAGAAGGACAATGTGGGTTGTGGGTTATTGCCTGGTTGACGCTCAATGAGGCAGTTTTAAAGCACGCAGAGTGGAGTGGACTTACGATATATATATATATATATATATATATATATATATATATATATATATATATATATATATATATATATATATATACGATACTACAAACAGGAAACCTGTCGCCTTTGTGTGGAATATACCATTTTTTTTTCTCTCGCATCTTTCCAACAACATGAATCTTTACAATGAGAGAGAGAGAGAGAGAGAGAGAGAGAGAGAGAGAGAGAGAGAGAGAGAGAGAGAGAGAGAGAGAGAGAGAGAGAGAGTTCTCAACGGACCCGGGTGCATGTGTGTATATGCATGCGTTTAGCTTAGAACTCCTCTTGTCTAAACATGCACACAAACACAGTGTGCATCACGTGTTGCGTGTGTACATGTGCATCAGTTCGTTGTCCGGCTCCCCACATCTCCCTCCCTCCTCGCAGACGACTAGCCAATCACAGCTCCACCTTACATAACACAGGAGCCTCGGCTCCACACACACACACACACACACACGACCCGAACCCTCCCTAACCTGAAACTCACAAATATATATATATATATATATATATATATATATATATATATATATATATATATATATATATGAAGTACTGCACTCATATATGGGGTGGTTCTAGCTCTGCATCCTTACTTGAGAGTCAAGTCGAAAGCGGTCCGACTTCCAATCTCTCCCTGGCTTACGTCAAAACTTGTTCTTGCCCTACGCCGCAATGCCTTGTCGACTTTCCCCTCTTCTGTAGGTATTACTTCGGTTTTCCCCAACGAAGGCTAGCTCCTTTGTGTGCCATCTACCACTATCAAGGCCACGCAATACTAGGCAAGCTGCTGCGTCACATGCTTACTGTGTGGCCTGTTGGCAACTCAAAGGTGGGCCGTTTTGATAACTGTTTCTTTACCTCGAGGCTTTGGTACCCTCTAACCTCTCATGTTTTTCCCAATAACTATGACTCGGCACATTCTAAAAGAAAGGTTTTTTTTTCACTTCCTCCAAAATTCGCAATTACTTTCCCACGTCTCTTCTTTTCCCATTTCATAATCCTCTTTGTATCTCCATTAAGGCGTGGCCTCGACATAAACTTTGTGTCCGCGACCAGCACCTCACTCTAAAGACAAAAAAAAATCAGTTATAAGTGTTCGTCTGTAAAGTGACACCACAGTTCGTCTGTAAAGTGACACTACAGTGAGATCTTTTCCACACACACACACACACACACACAGTATACTGGCGCCAGAGATCCGGGGGTTGCCAAACTAGCGTGTCCGGGTATTTCGTGGTGGGAGAGGAAATTAAGGAACTAGTTCCCTCCCATAAGTAAGAGCGTTACTGACATTCGATCTTGCCGTCTGACCAAACACTCGAAAAAGTCTCGCGACTGGAAATGTTTGAGTCATATTCATCGCCATCGTTTACTTGAATTTCTAGAGCACGAAGGTACGACCCTCGGGCACGACGGTACGACCCTTGGGTACGAAAGTACGATCCTTGGACACGAAGGTACGACTCTTAGGCACGACAGTGCGACCCTCGGACACAAAGGTACGACCCATGGGCACAAAGTTAGGACCATTGGGCACGACGGTACGACCCTTGGACACGGCGGTATGATCGTTAGGCACGACGATGCGTGACCCTTGAGCATGACGGCGCGACCCTGGGGTCACAATGACCTGGCCTCTGACCTGACTCTGACGGTGTTACACAGTTCAAAGCGCAATTCAGTCCGAAAGCAGGAGTTACGCTGTACACCACTCCAACACACATACACACACACACACACACACACACACACACACACACAAAAGCGCGCGCGCCCACTAGACTCTCAGTGTGGTGACGACCAAAGTGGTCGTCCACTGGTGGTGGCTTGGGTGGGGGTGGAGCGGGCACGTCGCCAGCAGGTAAGCTTACTGGGGGTGATTGGGGGAAGGGGAGGAGGGACTGCTGGAGGGGAGGTAAGAGGGGGGTGGGGGGTGCTGGTGGTGGAACAGGTCTGTAAAAAATCCGACTCCACGAGCCAAGACCCGCCCAGGCTTGCAGGTCCAGGGAGAGGGGGAGAGGAGGAGAAGGAGAGGGGGAGAGCGTTAGCAGGGGAGAGGGTGGGGATGGCATGGTTGAGGGCGCCAAGTATGATGAGCCTCAAGGCAACGAATGTTGACGTATCACATCACGTTCTCCATTCAACATTTCCCCCAGAACACCAACTCGCTCCTCCTACCGCGAGCGGCGACGCTCTTCCCCCTGTGGGCAACTTCGTTTCTCTGGGGACATCGACGTACTTCTGGGGGGCAACGACGTTCCTCTGGGGGAACTGAAGTTTCTCTGAGGGCAATGATGTTCTAGGGACAACCATGTTTCTTTGGGGGGGGGGGGGGATTCTCATCAATCTGCCGTTCCCCTAAACAGCTGTTGCTACGATTATACAAAGTCCTGGTCCCTCCATGCATGGAGTACCGCTCTCACAGCTGGGGTGCTCCTGGCTCTATGTACTCAGGCAAGTCAAGTCCTGGGGCAATGTGAGTCATCAACTCCCCCAGTCTGGCCTTAAAACATGAGCCACTCGTCCCACGCCTCAGGTTTGACTCTTTCCTTCTCCTACAGGTATTGCACTGGTTTCTGCTCCCGAGGGCTGGCCACTGGTACGCCCCCCGCGCCAGTAGGCCAAATGATTACCGTGTGGCCGCTGGCAACTCAAGGATGGGCTTGTCTCGCTACGCCCCTGCGGGGCCATGACATTTGTTGACCCTCCATGTTGTTGACCCTCTTCTGCCTTTCCTAATCACCCTGACCTGACCCCGACCTGACCCTGACCTTCTCAACAGCCTTTCCACTTCCTCCAAAAGTCTAAGATTATCATTTCTATTTTTTTTTCTCTTTTCTTTCCTTACCTCTTTATCTCTACAGGCTTTTTCTCTATCCATTCAAGGCCTCGCTTCGTTCAACACCATTGACCGCAGCTGGAGCCTCCGATCTCAAACATCTTAAAAGGTGAATGGAAAAGAACGGAGAGGAAGGGCGTAATATGTGCGGGGGGGGGGGGGAGGAAAAGGTGTATGAAGGGAAAAGGAGACGTGCGTGGGAGGATGGGTGTGGGGCAGACGGGTGTGTGGGAGGGACAAGTGCATGGGAGGGAGGGGAATAGACATACACCCGGGAAGAGGCTAGGTGGGTAGGAACTTCCCATGGGAGTGGAGTCGACCATGGGAGGACGGGTGAAGGTGTAAGGGAGAGGGTGAAACGATGTCTGGGGAGGACACTGACCATGGGAGTGGCTGGCGTGAGGGAGGGAGGGAGGCGGGCGAGCGGGAGGAGGGGAGCACATGCCTGTTGTGGATGGGGAGGAAGGGCCCGCCCTGGCCGAACCTCCAAATCCCGTCAGGTCAGCGGCTGCACACATCTCCCCGCGCGGTGGGGGGGGGGGGGGGGGGGCTGTGGGGGGTGGGGTAAGAACACAAAGGGTAATAAGGGGTGTGGGGGAGGACACAGGAGAACGTTTACCCATGGGTAAGGCTTGGGGAAAGGGCGGAGGTGGGTCCAGGGTAAGGGCGAGAACGGTAATAATGGACATAACTTTTGAGAGAGAGAGAGAGAGAGAGAGAGAGAGAGAGAGAGAGAGAGAGAGAGAGAGAGAGAGAGAGAGAGAGAGAGAGAGAGAGCTTTTTATGCCACCCTCTCACGCACACCCACGACCTATCCACTATGGTGACCCATGACGCGTGCTAATCCCTCTATGACACACGCGCGGTAATCATCCATGACAGGATAATCCCCATGACAGTCATCCATGACACCCACGGTAATCCTTATGACACCCACCCATCCACAGCACTCATGACACTCCCTGTGCCAACCATGTGAATCCCCCATGACACACCTATGGTAATCCCTCATGAAAACCACCAGAGTTAATCCCTCATGACACACCAATGATAATCCACTAATCCGCTAATCATCCCTCACGACAGTCCTGTATAATCCCCTCGTGACACCCGCAATAATCCCCCATGACACTTGTCATAGACCACATGACACACAAGCACATGGGCCTGAATGGATGAGGGGCAGCACTCTGGTTAATGGCGCCCCAGGCGATGCAACTCTGGCCACTGCCACAATGACTGGTGCCAATCAGGTTAACGCCACGCTTCCTGGCGTCACGCTGGTCAAGTGATGTCACTCTAGTTCATGACGTCACCTGTCCGTGCCACACTGAGGTGATGTCACTCTGGTTCATGACGTCACATGTTCGTGCCACACTGAGGTGATGTCACTCTGGTTCATGACGTCACCTGTTCGTGCCACACTGAGGTCATGTCACTCTGGTTCATGATGTCACCTGTTCGTGCCACACTGAGGTCATGTCACTCTGGTTCATGACGTCACTTGTTCGTGCCACACTGAGGTGATGTCACTCTGGTTCATGACGTCACCTGTTCGTGCCACACTGAGGTCATGTCACTCTGGTTCATGATGTCACCTGTTCGTGCCACACTGAGGTGATGTCACTCTGGTTCATGACGTCACCTGCTCGTGCCACACTGAGGTGATGTCACTCTGGTTCATGATTATCACCTGTTCGTGCCACACGGAGGTGATGTCACTCTGGTTCATGACGTCACCTGTTCGTGCCACACAGAGGTGATGTCACTCTGGTTCGTGACGTCACCTGTTCGTGTCACACTGAGATGATGTCACTCTGGTTCATGACGTCACCTGTTCGTGCCACACTGAGGTGATGTCACTCTGGTTCACGACGTCACCTGTTCGTGCCACACTGAGGTGATGTCACTCTGGTTCATGATGTCACCTGTTCGTGCCACACAGAGGTGATGTCACTCTGGTTCGTGACGTCACATGTTCGTGCCACACTGAGGTGATGTCATTCTGGTTCATGATGTCACCTGTTTGTGTCACACTGAGATGATGTCACTCTGGTTCATGACGTCACCTGTTCGTGCCACACTGAGGGGCTGTCACGCTTGCTAAAGTCACACTGACAGATGTCAATCTGATGTCATTACTCACATCACACTGACCTTCGATTATCACTCAATACTTAAGTGACTCACTTAACACCCAACACAACTTACTTAAGGTTACACAGAGCCTAACTTAACACACGCAACACACTACTTACGTCTTCAAAAAGTCACACTTACACACTACCTCTGTCTTCACAAAGCTTTACTTGACTTCCAACTTTAGCCTTACTTAACACTTAAAACACTACTTACGGCATCATAAAGCTCACTTACAACACAAGACATCACTTAAGGTTTCACGAAGCCTCACTGAACACCCAAAAAAAACTACTTAAGGCTTCACAGATCACTACTACAAACATTACTTTTAATGGTTCCACAAAGCTACCCACTTAACACTTACCACATAACTCCCACGTTTCACAGCGCCTAGCTAAACACCCAGTACTAACTACCTCAGGTCACACCAAGCCCTCGCACGATCATCAACGTCGAGGGGATCAAAATAGCCTTCTTCAACAGCCAAGTGGACCACGAAAGCCAAGGTTAAAATAAGGGGGGAGCTCCCTCACCCCCATCATAACCAGCCCAGGTGAAACCCTTCTGAAAGTAGCCTAATGAACCACTACGTTGTCTCCTTCCATTTAACTATCGTTTCAAGATCTATTTCTTTTTCTATCAAACTTTATTTTTCATTCAGAGATTATTTTCCTCTAGGAATTCGTTTAATTAGCAAATATCCATTTCCCTGCGAGAATTTGTTTAATTAGTATTATGGCGTTTATGGCATTTTCACCCCACCCTAACCCGGGCATTTATTAAATAGTTCTGTTCCTCATCTCGGGTGGTGAGGTAGAGAGTTTGGACAAAAGACTGTCTATGCCTCAGTGTTTCTGTTACACAGAGGCTGAGTGGACCTTCTATGTTAGCACAAGTGACGAGATATCATTCAAAAGCAGCTCAGGTACTCAAGAAATTAACCTCCCGAGCACGATGATATGACCCCTTGAGCAGGACGGTGCGACCCCTTGAGCGGGACGGTGCGACCCCTTGAGCAGGACGGTGCGACCCCTTGAGCGGGACGGTGCGACCCCTTGAGCGGGACGGTGCGACCCCTTGAGAGGGACGGTGCGACCCCTTGAGCGGGACGGTGCGATCCCTTGAGCGGGACGGTGCGACCCCTTGAGCGGGACGGTGCGACCCCTTGAGCGGGACGGTGCGACCCCTTGAGCGGGACGGTGCGACCCCTTGAGCGGGACGGTGCGACCCCTTGAGAGGGACGGTGCGACCCCTTGAGAGGGACGGTGCGACCCCTTGAGCGGGAAGGTGCGACCCCTTGAGCAGGACGGTGCGACCCCTTGAGAGGGACGGTGCGACCCCTTGAGCGGGAAGGTGCAACCCCTTGAGCAGGACGGTGCGACCCCTTGAGCGGGACGGTGCGACCCCTTGAGCGGGACGGCGCGACCCCTTGAGCGGGACGGTGCGACCCCTTGAGCGGAACGGTGCGACCCCTTGAGCGGGACGGTGCGACCCCTTGAGCAGGACTGTGCGACCTATTGAACGGGACGATGCGACCCCTTGAGCGGGAAGGTGCGACCCCTTGAGAGGGACGGTGCGACCCCTTGAGCGGGACGTGCGACCCCTTGAGCAAGACAGCAAGAACCTTTGAGCACGAGGGTCGTGACCCCTTGGGAATGATGGTTCTGCCTTTTAAATGGCCCTTAAGGGCAGTGTTAAGGGCCAGGCTATCACAGCCCAGGGTTGTAGTGCAGAGCTCCAGGGTCGTACCGTCGTGCTCAGCGGTCAACCCTTCGTACTCAAGGGTCGTACGTTCTTGCTCTAGTCTAGGGTCCTTACGTCGTGTCCTAGGGTCGTACCTTCGCGCTCTAGAGCTCTTCCGTCGTGCTCTAGGGTCGTACCTTCGTGCTCAAGGGACGTGAACATTCTAAATTCACATGTGCCTTTAACCGCATGGGGTCGAGTTCACAAACAACACTTAAAAATCGTAAGGCGAGACGCATTTCCTCGCCCAAACCTGCTTCTTTAAGACGTGTAAGAAAAGACCCCAGGATCTGTAACTGGAGAAAGGCTTCACGATTTCTGAATCTGAGGCAAGAAAACGCATTCATATCAACAAACTACTCGCAAGTAGTCGTCTTCAAGAACAGCATCCGAGGTAGAAAATAAATCGCACATTCTTATCAAATCATCCACTCGACTGACGTCAGTCATGTGGAGTCGTACAGACAGTACAATACTGACTCGAAATTCACACTGGGAAATTTTTGCTTTGAATGCTTTTCACTGTCTCAAGTCTAATCTGTATCCCCTTGAGCACGACGGTACGACCCTGGAGCAACGCAAACACAGTACGACCCCCTGAGCACGACGGTACGACCCTTGAGCACTACGGTACGACCCTTGAGCACGACGATACGACCCTTGAGCACGACGATACGACCCTTGAGCACGACGATACGACCCTAGAGCAGGAATGCGATGTCCTTGGGAATGATTGCATCGCTTTGGACATAATCCCTAAGGATTAGGTTGAAGGTGAAGCTATCATACCTAAGGGTCGTAGAGTCTTGCTCAAGGTCGTATTGTGCTCAAGGGTCGTATAGTACCAAAGTCATTACTCATGGGGAATAAGAGTCTTGATCACGGACCCTCGGTCTTCTCGCAAACTCCTCCTCCTAATGTAGTACAATGTAGCCGTTCGTAAACCTTCGACTCACCCAGACTCCACTCTCCACCACACACCAGTGGCTCCCACAACCTCTCTGTGTACCGCGCAACTCGGTAACCTCCCATCATCCACGTCGTGTATACCGTGTTACACATCTACATCCTCATTCTAACACACCAGGATATTTGGAACTTGGCAATAAATGAAATAAATATATAAATAAATGAATAAATAAACTCGCGTTTAAGGCATTGGTGAGAACGGAGAAACGCGTGTGTAATATGCACTATCATCCAACACAGCTTCATGAATGTATTCATGTACCTTTTTTTTTTTTAATTCATTTACCGATGGAACTTTGCACGACGAACAGCCCGTACCGTCTGGACGGCTCTGAGGGCACGCGTGCCCTCCTCTCGGCTGGCAATCAACACCTCCATCCGCCCAGGCCCTCCGAACACGACTCTTCCCTCCCCTCACCCTATACCATAACCCCTGCAGGACGACTTCTGCCAGCCACAACCCCCTGACGACTCCCTGCCACCCACACCCCTGCAGGACGACTCCCTGCCACCCACACAACCCTGCAGGACGACTTCCTGCCACCCACACAACCCTGCACGACGACTCCCTGCCACCCACACACCCCTGCAGGACGACTTCCTGCCACCCACACAACCCTGCAAGACGACTCCCTGCCACCCACAACCCTTGCAGGACGACTCCCAGCCACCCACACACCTGCAGGACGACTCCCAGCCACCCACACCCCTGCAGGACGACTCCCAGCCATCCACACACCTGCAGGACGTCTCCCTGCCACCCACACCCCTGCAGGACGACTTCTAGCCATCCACACCCCTGCAGGACGACTTCTAGCCATCCACACCCCTGCAGGACGACTTCTAGCCATCCACACACCTGCAGGACGACTCCCAGCCACCCACACCCCTGCAGGACGACTCCCAGCCATCCACACACCTACCCCCAGCCAGATCAACCACTGTCCCTTCCTGGCAATCTAACATAACTCAATTCTTAACGATCTTCGGTTCTTCCTCACACTCGCTCTCCCTCAAGAGTCATCTTAGCCTCACTCCTTCCATCCTGGTGTTGACCCTCTGCTCTCTGCACGTGACCTGCAGGTGTCACTGACCATCCTGGTGTTGACCCTCAGCTCTCTCCACATGACCTACAGGTGTCACTGACCATCCTGGTGTTGACCCCTCTGCTCTCTCTCCACATGACCTACAGGTGTCACTGACCATCCTGGTGTTGACCCTCTGCTCTCTCTCCGCATGACCTACAGGTGTCACTAAGTAACCATGCTGCTCAACATCTGGTCTCCCGGACAATGATAAAGTTCAGTAACTATCCACAACCAGGCAACTTCCCACAGCTTCAAAAATCATCTACGTCTCCTCACACCTTCCTCAGAATGTTTGTTTACACAAATCTGCTACATCCATTAGTTTCAAAAATAGTGATTTTTTTTTTCTTCCTTTCTCTCATAGTTCTCATTACCTTTACGTTGGAGATTCCAGTCACGGACGAAAGTCCACATCAAAGGCCTTGTATAGAGAGGTCAATGAAAGGGAAAAATAGGAGGAAAAAATGGAAAGTATTCACGAATTCCGGGATCAAAGCGTCATGCTCAAGGGTCGTATCGTCGTGCTCAAAGGTCGTACTGTCGTGCTCAAGGGTCGCACCGTCATGCTCAATGGTTGCACCGTCGTGCTCAAGGGTCGTATCGTCGTGCTCAAAGGTCGTACCGTCGTGCTCAAAGGTTGTATCGTCGTGCTCAAGGGTCGTACCGTCGTGCTCAAGAGTCGAACCATCGTGCTCAAGGGTCGAACTGTCGTGCTTAAGGGTTGTACCATCGTGCTCAAGGGTCGAACTGTCGTGCTTAAGGGTTGTACCATCGTGTTCAAGGGTCGTATTATCGTGTTCAAGGGTATTTCTCTAACACCGACCTACCAGTTACTCTCTCCCAAGTAACCAGGTACTGCGTTCGCTACGCCCAACACCTCCCTAGCAGCCATCCCATGTTCAATACGAAACCTCCATACATTCATACATGTGCCTCACAGTGACCTTCCTCCTTTCTCCCTCTTATCTTACCCTTATCAGCTGAAACCCTCATCTACACACTCGAGCGTCTTATCTCTCCTTCACACATACGCTGGCTGGCTGCGCACCAGTGAACCCACACTTATTTACAAATTCAGCTGAAGACATCTAAGTCTTGTGGCCCGGTGTGCTTACCATCCTACACCCTCCTCAACACTGCTCTCTACACCCGAAGCCATCCATATACACCCACCTCTCTGCTTTCAACTCGGCGTTCGGTTCAATGGCACGACCAGTATATATACACCTGGCTACTAGCAGTCTGACCTAAAACTTAGCTAGGTGGCTGGCTGCCGCGCAATCGCTCCTGGCGTTGGACTTGACACCGTGTGATCTACGTTACATAACCAGGAAGCGCTGGGGGAAAATGATATTGTATTTCCCTATTGCCTTCCATGCTCAAAGGCTGTTCGATTCATGGCTATACTGGCTGGCTTTACTGGAGAGTCTTCAACCGTATGTGGCCTTACATCACTACTGGTGGAAGAGATGATGATATAAACCAGCAATTGGGAGAGAGAGAGAGAGAGAGAGAGAAAGAGAGAGAGAGAGAGAGAGAGAGAGAGAGAGAGAGAGAGAGAGAGAGAGAGAGAGAGAGAGAGAGAGAGAGAGAGAGGATATGTTTACTCTAATGTGCGAAGGTCACAGCGGAGCATCAAATTTCGAATGTGTTACGATGACATTCTTAAACCCTTGAGTACGGCGGTGCGATCCATGAGCAAGACGGTACGATCCTTGAGCACGACGGTACGATCCATGAGCACGACGGTACGATCCTTGAACATGACGGTACGATCCTTGAACATGACGGTACGATCCTTGAACACGACGGTACGATCCTTGAACACGACGGTGAGATTCTTGAACACGACGGTACGATCCCTGAGCAAGGCGGTACGACCCTTGAACATGACAACAAGATCCCTGGATATGATGGCCCGGCATTTGACCTAACCCTTAAGGGTCAAGTCACAGCCCCAGGTCATCATACATAATGGTCGTCTCATTCGTGCTATGGAGTCGTAACGCCGTGCTTTAAGGGTCGTAAAGACGTGCTTTTAGGGGTTGGGCATCTTGAAGTTCCTGTATATACCCGTCGCTGTATATTAATACCTGTCTAATAATATCAAATACACTGATGTCTGAAGAAGATATTCAGTATTCAGCGTAACGCTGACAACTGTACAGTCCAAACACGCTGGAATGGCAACGTCACTGCAATGGACAACTACCCAGGGTCGTTCTTAACAACATCATCATGGTTACTGACCATCAGTATTATCATAGAAGCAACAGGTCTGCCTTATACTATGCAAGAGTCTCTACCATATCTGGCGTCAGACATAAAAACCAGCCTTACACCAGCCAGCCCAGCTAGCCTTCTGGTACACCTGCCACCCTCTGCTACACCCGGCTCTACACAACCCTCCCACCCGCCCAGCTAGCCTTCTGGTACACCCTGCCACCCCTCTGCTATACACCCTCACCACCCCCCAGCGCCTTCGGCACCCCACCCCACCCGCCAACCCCGCCAGCCATCTTCTGGTCTACAACCTCGCCACCTTCTGCTACACCCGGCTCTACACCACCCCGCCCAGCCAGCCTTCTAGTACACCTGCCACCCTCTGCTACACCCGGCTCTACACCATCCCTCCCAGCTAGCCTCTCGGTACAACTGACATCACTGGTATACCTAACGAGAGATGCCTAGGTTAAGCCTGATGGCCCGGAACTTGCCCTATACGTCGATCCGACACACGACAAACACCTTACTCCACGGCCAGTAGGTTGGTCTACAACCAGAAGATGCCCGTCATGGCTGGTCTACACCCAGAAGATGCCCGTCATGGCTGGTCTACACCCAGGAAACGCCCGTCACGGCTGGTCTACACCCACGAGACGTCCCTCACGGCTGGTCCACATCCACGAGACGCCCGTCATGGCTGGTCTACACACCCCCCAGCAGCCGACATGCAGTACACCCGCAGAAGATACACATTTGTACCTAGTGACCGCGGACGGGGGGGAGTGGGGAAGGGGAGTGGGGGGGGGGAAGCCCGAAGCGCAGCGCCATCGCTGGAGGGGGACCGCTACTCTCTAAAATACTGGCTTACAAACATGTCTTTAGCCAAGGTCAGTGGGTAGGGAGAGGGAGCGGGGGAGAGACGGAGCTGGGAGGGAGGGAGGGCGGGGGGGGGGGGGGATAAGGGAATGTAAGGGAAGGAGGTTGTATGGGGTGCCGGAGGGAGGGGGAGGACGAGGGTTAGTTATAGGGGGTGAGGGGCAGACGTGAGGAGGGAGCGGGACGACGGCCTTCATGGTTGACACGGAAGGAACTACGTAGTCAGGGAGGAACGCCGGGGTGGGGGGTGGGGAGGCGGTATGTGAAGGGAGTAGGACGGGCGCGGCGTGGAGGGAAGGCTAACGGAGGGAGGGTAGACGGACAGGAGGGAGGGAGGCGAGGCAAGAGAGCGGGTTCATACCAAGACCAGCCGGGTGCAGCAGCAAGGCCCCGACCTGAGGATAATGTTCCACTGTTTACTTCTCGCATTCCACAGTCATCACGTCCCCGTCACACAACCGTCACACAACCTCACCGTAACGCAACACAAACTGAAGTACAACTCTGTGTGCGCGCGTGTGTGTGTGCGTTTACTTACCCGGTTGTACAAAGTACGTGAGAGAGAGGGAGGGAGGCAGTCGGACGCTCGTCAGCAGGTGCCGACACCTCCAAGCTCTTCCTATACGTGAGGCAACTGAACCTACTGTCACTGAGAGGTTTTACAGCATGGGGTCGAAAGATATGTGAAAACATGAAGAACCTAAGGCGAGTTCCGGGGATGAGGACCCCCATGGATATGCAGAGCACACATGCACAAATGTACAGGCTGGGTCACCATCATATATAGTATGAAAGAAAAAAGAAAGATATATATATATATATATATATATATATATATATATATATATATATATATATATATATATATATGGCCAGAACCCAGGCAAGCATTATCAACACAACATACACGACCCAGCCTAGACTATCATCATCGTCATCATCATCATCATCATGATCATGATCATCACCATCATGATCATCATCATGATCAGGATCATCACCATCATGATCATGATCATCATGATCATCACCCTTATCACCATCATGATGATGATCATCCTCCTTGATCGTACACAGAACCTGACACAAGTGTTCCATCATTCGCATGGCTCTACCACACACTCCCACCATGAAGGGGGGGCGCTCCAAATTACGTAAGTACCCCACCTGCAGGTGGCGTACGTCACCACGACACAAAGCGACCCCCCCCCCCCAGACAACATCCTGGTAACCAAGACGAACTTGTGTACCAAGTACTGACGGGACCTTAAAGAAAAAAGAAAAAAAAAATTCACATCACCACCCAGCTATTTAGCAATACAGTCCTCTATCTACCAGTTATCTAGCAATACAGTCCTCTATCTACCAGTTATCTAGCAATACAGTCCTCTATCTACCAGTTATCTAGCAATACAGTCCTCTATCTACCAGTTATCTAGCAATACAGTCCTCTATCTACCAGTTATCTAGCAATACAGTCCTCTATCTACCAGTTATCTAGCAATACAGTCCTCTATCTACCAGTTATCTAGCAATACAGTCCTCTATCTACCACTTCACGTGCAAGAGTCATGCCACACAGTCATGCAGAGGTACGGCGATGGCTCGGCCTCCGGGCACGACTGCTGCATTAACCCCTTTAGAAGACCACGACGGTACGACCGACATTCCCTTCACCCCCCCCCCCCCAATCGAGCACGACGGTGCGACCTTTCTACACGGCGGTACGACCCTCGGGCACGACGGTGCGACCTTTCTACACGGCGGTGCGACCCTCGAGCACGACGGTACGACCCTCGAGCACGACGGTGCGACCTTTCTACACGGCGGTACGACCCTCGAGCACGACGGTGCGACCTTTCTACACGGCGGTACGACCCTCGAGCACAAATGGTACGGCGGCCTTAGAGCACGACCCCCGGGGGTCGAGCCGTCATGCTCGAGAGAAAGTGTGTGTGTGTGTGTGTGTGTGTGTGTGTGTGTTACTAAGGGCAGTATTGCCAGGCAGGGTTGAGACCCCTTCCACGTGGCCATATGTAGAGCCAGTGCACAACATATGTTCCCTCCATCTCTCGTATATCTACAACACACACACACACACACACACACCAGTTGTACTATCACTGGCTGTGCTATACGACGTGCAAACCAACTGCAGTTTACAGTCTACCCCGAAACAAAGTAAACCACACCGCTACGAGAAGATCTGATAAAACAAGTATACCGTAACTATATAAGGCAGTGCGCTGCCGCGTCACACTAACCAAGGTGACACCAATCCCAGCGACCGAAAGCTCCAGCGAACGATGTCCTCAACGACCAAAAAGCTCGGCGAAAAGAAATTCCAGCGAACGAAAATTTGAATGAAAAAATAAATGATCGAAACCACCTCACTCAGTGGTATAGAAGCTGGTGTGGCTACAACATAAATACAGTGTTCTACACCGTTACAGGTGGTTACATCGCCCATGAAGTAGCGAGAATTATATAACCAATACAAACACGGTTTACTGAATTAACAGCAGCTAAAAAAGAGTTGAAATTAAGGAACAAAAAAATAAAGCACAGAGCAACACACGGGTGATGGCTAGTTTCAAGACTGGGACGGTGTTAAGAAGACAACATTGGCATAAACAAACAAGTTGTGGGGTATATATATATATATATATATATATATATATATATATATATATATATATATATATATATATATATATATATATGGAAGGAGTGAGGGAGGAGAGAGAGGGTTATCAATTGAGGGCAGAGGTGTCTGACGATGATTATATAAGGCAGGGATGATGGCTGGCTGGCTGGCTGGGAGGGGAAAGGAGGAGGTGGTGGTGTTGGTGGAGGGCAACACCCGAGTGAGAGGGGTTGGGTATTACCTTGCTGAGGGAGGGAGGGAGGGACGGGCATCAAAATGACCTAGGGGGAGGGATGGGGAGGGAGGAATATGATGGTTACTACCGTACAGGTGATGTCACGCAATTAGGTTAGTCATGTCTGCCACATTTTCCAGGTGGAGGACGACGGAACGACCCTTGAGTAGGACGACCGTGCAGCACCAGTCGTGCTGAGAGGGGTCGTGCAACTGTGGCTCTCAAAGGGGGTCGTGCCGGTGAGGTCTGAGGTCGTAGTGTCGTCGTCGCGCTCAAGGGTCGCACCGCTGTGTTTTTAAGGGTTAGTTCTGCATGGAGGTGGGGTAGGGAGGAGTGATTACCATGTTGCTATGGTTGACGCCACACACACACACACACGTTGGCCACTACCTTGCCCCAGCCAGGTCTTATGTAACACCCTCCCTCCCTCCCTTCCTCTCCCCACAATCGCCAAACACCCCATCCCCCCCCCACCTCGTTTCCTCCCTAGCCCCACTAAACCCCCCTCCCTCCCTAAACCCTCCGACACACCTCACCTCCTCCGACTTGAACAAACGCGACCAAACACCCACATTCCCATTCGGAGCCACGTAGGCGTTCACACGTCTCCGGGCCCAGTAGCGACGGCGGCGGCCGTACCGGGACCTTCACCGGTACTCTCCCAGAGGGCCCGGCTCCTCCTCCCAGTACCACCAACCAGACAATGGTCCTCCAGCACAGGCTGTGCTAGTGGTGTCTGGTGTGTGTTAGGTCAGGAGGCTCTGGCTTGTAGCCAAGCGAGCTAGCTCACAGCAGCCAAACTCATCCTGCTAGACACAATCACACACACACACACACACACGCACACACACACACACAAAGAGCTCAAAGGGAAGGTCCAGAGGAAGGCAACAAAGATGGTATCAAAAATCAGTGAGCTGGGTTACAGAACAAGGCTTTCAATCTACCCACCTTGGAAGAGAGAAGAGTGAGGGATGACCTGATCACAACCTTTTAAAAAGATTCCAAAATCAGGTCGATGACGTAGACAGTGAACAGTTCTTGGGAGAGATGTAGGGAGAGAACACAACCAGAGACCACAACAATAAGCAAGGAACTTGTCAAAGACGCAAAGAACTATTATAAGAAGTAGATGAATGACAATAATGACTGGTGAATACAGACATCATCTAGAAATCTAAAGACTCGTATGATAACAAAGAATGTTCAAAACCTGGTGCCCCTCCCACGAGTGTACAACCCCCCCCCTCACCCTCCCTCTCCCCCAAGAACAAACAAGTGATTACACATTACACACAGTCGAGGAAACGGAGCCCCGTGTGTGCAGAACACACTCTTTCCCCCTACTGTACAGATGGGTAATTACACACAGTGTGGAGCCCATACAGCTAATGCCAAGGGGCCAATCCGAGAGTTGGCGGGGGGAGGAGGAGGAGCAGGAAGAAGAAGAAGAAGAAGAAGAAGAAGAAGGAGAAGAAGAAGAAGAAGAAGAGGAGGAGGAGGAGGAGGAGGAAGAGGAGGAGGGTTATCAGGAAGAGAACCCATGTATCTTGACCAGACGTGAGAGAGGTATGGGAGGGGAAGGGTCATATGAAGCAAGCCAGGTAGACGGACGGCTTACTTCACGTACAAAAAAAGAGAGAGAGGAAAAAGGTTAACCAGAGGACTAGTGGGCAACTGTGATGGCAAGGTCATGCAGTAATGGGGGATGGTCCACACACACACACACACACACACACACCTGGCCAGAGCCCCACTTTAGGACAATACTTAAGGAAACCGACTCTCTGGTAACAAATACTAGACCTGCATGCGACTTCCTGGACACCACAATACAGAGCCAAGCTGTCCACATCAGAAGGTAAGGCCCAAACCAGACCTTACGCTTCTCAGGTTTGGTCACCGCACCTACAGGAAGCACAAAGAGATAACCGAGAAGGTCCAGAGGAGAGTAAACAAAGATAGTACAAGAATTAAGAGAGACGAGTTATACATGGAAAGGCTGTGGAGGGGGGGGGGGGCTTTAAACTTGCACATCTTGGAAGAGAGAAGAGTGAGTGGGGGAGAGGGTAACCTGATAGCAACCTTTAAGCTCTGAAATCAAGAGTTATGACGTAAACAGTGAACAGCACTTCGAAAGACGTAGGAATAGAACAACCAGGAGATAATAACAAATGTAGCAAGAAACTCGTAGAGAAAGATGTAAATAATTATGACAATGGTATAAGAGTGGTGGATGAACGTAGTAACGTGAATACAGACGTTGGTAAAGGCAGAGGGCTTAAAAAGGTTAAAAGAAAAAATGGATGATAGAAAATGTACAAGAGATGCGACTCCACGAGTATAGAACTCCCTTCTTAATATTACAGACACACACACACACGAGAGAGAGAGAGAGAGAGAGAGAGAGAGAGAGAGAGAGAGAGAGAGAGAGAGAGAGAGAGAGAGAGAGAGAGAGAGAGAATCAAACATTTCCTAGAAACTAAAAAACCCAATAACGAAGGACGGACAAAAGAAAAAGAAAGAAAACGGGTGGGCGAGGGAAAGGCTGTATAGAGATGTATGTATATTTGATTCTGATTTTTTGCCGCTAGAGCGGCTATTTGATCGCCCACTCCTGCCCATCCTGAGGGCGGAGGTGGCGCAGCAAGGGACAGGAAGTGGACAAAAGGCCCAGGGACTGTGGGAGCCTCAGTGATTGATACACACTATAGGTTACAGTGTGAGAGAAAAGTGTTGACGTGGACTGGGGCAAACATAGTGAATGATTCTGTCAATTTATATTGCGTTTTATTTATCTATCTTTTTTTCTTTTTACAGGCAATTACATGCTGTTGCAAGAGGTGGTAACAGTACTTAGTTGGCGGAGTTTACACTGGGTCTGTTCGTTAGCAACTGGAGGACAGCAAACTCCCCACGAGTATAAACCTATAGCCTAGCCTACGTCGGGCGAGGAGAACATGAAGGTGTCTACCGAGTTCCCAAAGTCATCGTAAACACCGTGATAACGTGTGACAACTACAGCACTTATCAGCAGCAGCAGTTGTAGTGGTAGTTTGCTGTAGGGAGCCATGTGTATACATAGTGTGTGGGGGGGGGCTGGCGATCACAGGCAGTGGTCGTGGTTTCAATGTAGTGCGGAGCAGCGTCCCTCTTAACACACACACTTAACTCCGTCTGTGGCCTGTGGAGAGCTCTGCTTGGCCAAGATGGTGGGTGGAACACTTACATCACAAGAGGTTGTGAATTCCTCATGGGACAGGATGCTATGGTGCTATAGTTGACTGGAACACTTACATCACAAGAGGTTGTGAATTCCTCATGGGACAGGATAAGCTATAGTGCTATAGTTGACTGGAACACTTACATCACAAGAGGTTGTAAATTCCTCATGGGACAGGATGCTATAGTGCTATAGATGACTGGAACACTTACATCACAAGAGGTTGTAAATTCCTCATGGGACAGGATGCTATAGTGCTATAGTTGACTGGAACACTTACATCACAAGAGGTTGTGAATTCCTCATGGGACAGGATGCTATAGTGCTATAGTTGACTGGAACACTTACATCACAAGAGATTGTGAATTCCTCATGGGACAGGATAAGCTATAGTGCTATAGTTGACTGGAACACTTACATCACAAGAGGTTGTAAATTCCTCATGGGACAGGATAAGCTATAGTGCTATAGTTGACTGGAACACTTACATCACAAGAGATTGTGAATTCCTCATGGGACAGGATAAGCTATAGTGCTATAGTTGACTGGAACACTTACATCACAAGAGGTTGTAAATTCCTCATGGGACAGGATAAGCTACAGTGCTATAGTTGACTGGAACACTTACATCACAAGAGATTGTGAATTCCTCATGGGACAGGATAAGCTACAGTGCTATAGTTGACTGGAACACTTACATCACAAGAGATTGTGAATTCCTCACGGGACAGGATGCTATAGTGCTATAGTTGACTGGAACACTTACATCACAAGAGGTTGTAAATTCCTCATGGGACAGGATAAGCTATAGTGCTATAGTTGACTGGAACACTTACATCACAAGAGATTGTGAATTCCTCATGGGACAGGATAAGCTATAGTGCTATAGTTGACTGGAACACTTACATCACAAGAGGTTGTAAATTCCTCATGGGACAGGATAAGCTATAGTGCTATAGATGACTCTCATGATACAGTTCAGGAACACCTTAAAGCCTTGGCTTATTCCCAGCTGTAGTGGGCCATCTGGACGGACGTCTCCCACCTGAGGAGCAGGTCTGGAAAGCTTATTTACATGGACTGGAATGCGTTCCCTCTGGTCGTCCGGATGGAGTAGGTCTGGAAAGCTTGTTTACATGGACTGGAATGTGTTCCCTCTGGTCGTCCGGATCCCAATAAGAAGACTGACTTCAGTCATTCTGTCTGTGACACTTGGACGACCCACCTCTTGTCTTGGGTTCAGAATCTCTTCTTGTCTCAGGGGCAGCCGAGAATGAAGTCTCAGGAGCTTCAATCCGTGTTTTCCTCATCAAGTCTTCTCTCAAAGGCGAGGCGTCAGCATAGTCAACCATAACAATGGATGCAAGCGATGTAGTACACCACTTTGACTACTGTGAGAGAGAGAGAGAGAGAGAGAGAGAGAGAGAGAGAGAGAGAGAGAGAGAGAGAGAGAGAGAGAGAGAGAGAGAGGAACGGGTCATCCGGTACGGGGCACAGCAAGGGCGCGCTGGGACAGCAGTGGGAGGTATGGGTGTACGGAACAGGAGGGGGAGAGGTGGTGTGGGAGTAGGTATGGATGAACACAACACCGGGACGGACGACCTACTGCGGTTAGGCGGGTTGGGTGGAAGCGGAGCACATGGATAGGAAGGATAGGTTAAGCCACTGATGTCGGAGCGAGAAGTAGCAGCGAGCGAGGCTAGAGGGTAGGGCCCAGGGTATGCGGATGGGGGAGGTTGGGGGGGTGTAGGTGGTGAGGCTAGTGAGAGCTGATGGCCCTGGGAGGTTGGGGGGGGCGGGTCTCATGGGGAAGGGTAAGTTCATCAAGAGAGAGAGAGAGAGAGAGAGAGAGAGAGAGAGAGAGAGAGAGAGAGAGAGAGAGAGAGAGAGAGGAGATAAGAGACCATACGACTGATGGACACGAGGCGCGGGTTAAGTTTTATGCTGGGATGGTTGAGCTCCCCTTCTGGACACGACGGTATGACCCTTCAGCACGACGGTACGACCCATAAGTACGACGGTATGACCCTTCAGCACGACGGTACGACCCATAAGTACGACGGTACGACCCTTAAGCACGACGGTACGACCCTGGGGTTTTTTCAGAAAATGAAGCGGGGGGGGGGGTCGTACCACGTAGCCCAAGGGAGTGAGTGAGGCGACACTGGAGAATGCTGGCTGGCTGGCTGGCTGGCTGGCTGGCAGGGTTGTGTGGCTCGTCCATAGCAGGTCCTGCTGCTGCTGCTGCTGCTGGCAGTTATGCAACAGTTGACGGAGGAAGGGATGGCGTGTGTGTGTGTGTGTGTGTGTGTGTGTGTGTGTGTGTTGGGGAAGGAGAAGGTCGGGCCTGGGGTGAGGAGTGCTGGTGGAGACTGAGGGAGAAGGAGGAGGAGGAGGAACCTGTGGAGTCATGATCAAACTCCCTCCGCACACACACACACACACACACACACAACCTCCGTAGCCCAACAATAACATTACGCCCGGTGGCCCTCCGAGCACAGGGCGTTACTGGTGTGTTACGTAACACGACTCGGTCACCACCACCACCACCGCCGCCACCCACCCTCCCTCCTCCTCCTCCTCCTCCTCCCGCGCTGCCCCGTTGCTAAGCACCGCCACTATTGCGAGGCAGAGCGCGCCGCGCGCCGCCGCCATATTGCGTACGTTGGCAAACAAGCCACGTGGTCACTACCACGCACGTGACGGTGGAGGGGTTATGGGGATGCCACAGACCACCTGATCACGAACGCAAATGACACCGAGAACGCCAAGCGCAGCAGCGGCGGCGGCGGCGGCCTGGCTAGGCTGAGGGAAGAAGCCTAGGTAGCGATGACTGGCCTGGAGTGACACACACACACACACACACACACACAGGGCGCGCTGCGTATGGCAGATATGGGCGGAGTCAAGATACTGGGGTGGGCGTGGAGGGAGGCTGTGGACACGTCAATGTGCGGAGGAGAACAGGAGAAAATCTGTGACCAGGGACGACCACAGCCTGCACTTGGGGTTTGTGGGTCTGTGTCTTGTGTCTGTTGGCGTGTGTTGTGTCTCTGCTGGTACGGGGGGGGCGGGCAACCTTCCCAGCCCAGGGTGGTCATGTGGGTAGGTCTGCGCAATAGACCAACGTGGGAGTGGGATAGACAGTACGTGGTGGGAGTCGGGCACACACCACCCCACCAGCAGACCCGAGGTATTAAGTGTGGGAGGAGGAGGAGGAGGCGGAGGAGGGGGTGGGGTGTGACGGGCGGGGGTAAGGGGGTGAGACGGAAGGGGGGTTTGTGTTTACGAGGGCGGGAGGGAGGGAGTGTGTGCTGGGAGGGGGAGGAAGGTGTCTGGAGGCCACCATGGCAGGCGCCACCACCAACAGCTTGCTCTACCAACCGTACCCACCACAGCCCCACCACACACACCACACCTGTCACAGCAAGCTTGACACCGTCCTATGAGACGGTATGGCAGTACTTAAGTCAGGGAATTAATTCCCCAGAGAAAAAGGGCCCCCCACACACCCCCCTCCTCCTGGGTGGAGATAACTCAAACCCTCTTATCAATGTTACCCCCCCATGAACGTACCATACACCCCCCCTCCTCACCCGAACGTACCATACCCCCCCTCACCCGAACGTACCATACCATCAACGTACAGCACAGAGCACGGTCTAACCCATCTGGCACTACCCTCTGCCCTTACAGCTGACGACACAAATTCACTCGTTCTCGTCCGTCGTTCACAGGGGTTCCGCGATGACCACCACTTCAGCATCACCGAGATTGTGTGGCAAGACTACCTTGATAACCTACCCACCCTCTCCACACACACACACACACACACACACACACACACACACCCTCCCTCAGCCTTAGTCACGAATCGCGCAACTCATCTCTTTCTCTAGTCAGTCTCCCATGTCCAACCTCTTCCACTCGCCCTTATAATCACACAATAGAACACTAGTCACATAACAGGAACAGCTGCGTAGAAAACGTAGGACCAACCACGAAGCACCTCAACACAAGCCTCCAAACACACACACACACACACACACACACATACAAACACACACACACATACACGCACACACTAGGATATTCCAGTTACCTTTCTCGAGAGCAAGATATCCGTGATGAGTGAAGCGATAGGTTACAAAGACAAACAAAAAAAAGTTTTAATCATCGAAATATGTCTTTCCAATCCTTAATGAAAAATCAATCAACGTTAACCATTTTGAATATATTAATGTACCGCGATAGCATTGTAGGTGTGTGATGATGATGATGATGATGATAATAATAATAATAATAATAATAATAATAATAATAATAATAATAATAATAATAATAATAATAATAATTCGAGGTTTATTGATTTCAGCCAAAGGCCGTTTTAACTATATACAAACAAAATACCAACATTAATTACACAGCTATGCAAATGCGCTGCTAAAAATACAGGATTCACATAACTACACAGGTGGAGCTTCATCTGTCCACGGTCAAGTTTACAATTACTGGGAAGGGTATGGTGATGTACGCCATTTCCATTACTATAATCATTATTATTATTATTATTATTATTATTATTATTATTATTATTATTATTATATTGTTGTTGTATGCAAACTCAATACCCATTTTATGGGGATCTTGAAGTTCCGTGGCAGCGCTCCACGCTGGAGCAGGGTAAGTTGGAGGTCCTCTCTGGGTCGGAAAGGACCTTGACACGGTGTCCTTTTGTTCGCTTATGACGATACTGCTTCACCAATATATATATATATATATATATTCCCTGCGTGTCGTAGAAGGCGACTAAAAGGGAAGGGAGCGGGGGGCTGAAAATCCTCCCCTCTCGTTTTTTTTTTTTTTTTTCTTTTTTAATTTTCCAAAAGAAGGAACAGAGGGGGCCAGGTGAGGATATTCCAAAAAAGGCCCAGTCCTCTGTTCTTAACGCTACCTCGCTAACGCGGGAAATGGCGAATAGTTTGAAAAAAAAAAAAAAAAGAATATATATATATATATATATATATATATATATATATATATATATATATATATATATACTGGCGAGAATAATGGCATGATCTTCACAGCTGAGGATGTCAGAGAGACACCTGTGCCGTCGCCTCGAACACGGATCAAACCGAGCCAACAAGTATTGTGGAGGTTGTCCCCAATACGTGACAGACCCCCATCACCCAGCGCACCACTTTAACGTGGTGGCCATCATAATACCCCCCTCCTATCTGGTGGTCGACCCGATTCAACGGCGGAGTTAAAAGACCACCCCTTCCCTTCCCCTCCTCCCCCCTCAACAACCAACCCCCACTCCAATCAACATCACCTGTAGCGTCATCGAGCCCCTACCCAACCCATCCCCCCCCCCCCACGCCCACCTCACAACAGACCGAGGAGGTCTGTTGAGAACCAGGCTTATGAGTGAAGTCTGTGTGCACAGCACGTGACCTGACCGCGGGGTCATGCGGTATGGCTGACGGCATCTGGGGGACATGTCTCCCCCCTGCACTGCCTTCCCCATGTTTCTCTTTCCCCTCCCCACCTCTCCTTCTCCGCCTCCCCGATCCATTCTCCTGCACCCGGCCTATCCCACACACAGCTATCTCCCAGGACCAACCTCTAGCTGTTGCTCTACCTACCTATGAATAATGGCCTCATTTCCACATTTCCACTCTCTAGCACACACACACACACACACACACACACACACACACACATACACACACAAACACATATACACACATACACACACATATATTGTGTATGTGTGTGTGTGTGTGTGTGTGTGTGTGTGTGTGTGTGTGTGTGTGTGTGTGTGTGTGTGTGTGAACTGTAAAGAGCAACATTGTAATATCTTTGAAGTCACAGAGGTCAACATGACTACAATACGCCACTGTGACACTCGCACTCTCGCTACAGAGGCTGACGGACAGAGCAGTAACAACAGTCTTTCAGGAGGAGGAAAAAAAAATATACAAATATATCTGAACAACCCAGCCATTAATGCCTCGAGCATCGTACCCTCTCTCTCTCTCTCTCTCTCTCTCTCTCTCTCTCTCTCTCTCTCTCTCTCTCTCTCTCTCTCTCTCCTTGGGTACGATCTCCTGGGTGTGTCACCTGACACCTTCAGGTTACACAGGCCAGGTCATTTATCATCATACCGGGCGACGAACCAAGGTCATCATCGTTACTACCCTAAGGTCGTATCGCTGTGTTCAAGGTTCGACCTGAATGAAGGTGGCCAATCACGAAATTCAGTGTTTGGTCTGTTCGCATGACGACCAGCCGCCAACACCTGGTATATATTTATTCATTCTTTTTTTTTTTCCATACTATTCGCCATCTCCCGCGTTAGCGAGGTAGCGTTAAGAAGAGAGGAGTGAACTTTCAGGGAAATCCTCACTTGGCCTCCTTCTCTGTTCCTTCTTTTGGAAAATCACGCTCCCTCCCCTTTAGTCGCCTTCTACGACACGCAGGGAATACGTGGAAAGTATTCTTTCTCCCCTATCCCCAGGGATAATATATATATATATATATATATATATATATATATATATATATATATATATATATATATATATATATATATATATAAGCGATTCGGTGTACTAGTCCACTTTCCATTCGGTCCGGCTGTTCATAAATTTGAATATAAATTGGGGAACTTGTGAGTTCAAACCAGAGGATTACTTATACGGTTCATTACTTATAAAGTTTAGCGATTCCTCGGAAAAAAAAGTTTCACAATATCGACGTAAATCATATAAGCTACTACGTTATAACTAAAGAAAAATCGTATCACAGAAACGGCGACGATACATAACAAAACATATATGAACGGCCACGTTATAGCTACAACGACTTATAAATGAACGGCTATTATAACTATATCGAATCATATATGTGAACGTCTACGTTATAACGTCAAAGAATCATAAATGAACGGCTGTTATAACTACAACGAATCATATATGTGAACGTTTACGTAATAACTGTCACGAATCATAGGAGCGGTTTACGTTATAACTGTAACGAATCCTATGCTACGATTCACCGCGAAGTGACAAAAAAAACTCTACAATAACAACTACTGTTGCAAGCTATTATTAATCGCTCATGAAGAATGTCAGGTGTAGTGTGGTGTGGTGTGTGTGTGTGTGTGTCTCCATACCTTTACCTGTCCGCTTCCCCATATGAAAGACAATACACCAAACCCCCACGAAACCTAACCTAACCTAACCCGTCCACCTGATATATATGAAGTCATCGCTGCAGAGTGGAACACGAAGTCCACCAATACACCGATGTCAATATTATTTCCGTCCATAGATTCTGATTGATACATTCTCCCCTCGTGAGACGTCACATTAAATCCAAACTTACCGCACGCAGTATTTCTGGTGTCAAAATCCTAACTCTTGCGAAAAAGCCTAACTGCATAACTACATAATAACTCTTGGGTTCCCCCAACGACCGCACTGTGCAATGCTACGTAAATAGCGCGTGCCCGACCCCCTCCTCCATCCCACCCCCAACCTCACCTCGTAACATTATCATCATAATGGCTGAGTTTATGATGATGACTCAAGGCTCAGAGAAAAAAAAAAAAAATGAGCCTACTGCGGCAGCGTTACGAACTCTCTCTCTCTCTCTCTCTCTCTCTCTCTCTCTCTCTCTCTCTCTCTCTCTCTCTCTCTCTCTCTCTCTCTCTCTCTCTCTCGTTGCTTTCTTCCCATAACCTGTCCACCTCTAAGAGTTGGGTCTACAAACACCTGCCTGAGCCCTGATCAAAATGAATTTCTTCGTTTATTTTCCTTTCATCTTTTTCATGTCGCCACCAAGATGGCCTCCTTGGGGCATGTCTTGCTCGTGCCCTGTGATATATATATATATATATATATATATATATATATATATATATATATATATATATATATATATATATATATCCCTGGGGATAGGGGAGAAAGAATACTTCCTACGTATTCCCTGCATGTCATAGAAGGCGACTAAAAGGAAAGGGAGCGGGTTCTGGAAATCCTCCCCTATCGTTTTTAATTTTCTAAAAGAAGGACCAGAGAAGGGGGCCAAGTGAGGATTTCCCTTAAAGGCTCAGTCCTCTGTTCTTAACGCTACCTCGCTAACGAGAGGGAGAGAGAGAGAGAGAGAGAGAGAGAGAGAGAGAGAGAGAGAGAGAGAGAGAGAGAGAGGAGGGGGGGAAACGAAAATAACTAAGAGTGAGATAATTCCAGATCAAGATACCTTGATGCACAGTTATAAAAGTACCTCAGACTCTCATTTCTTGGAAGGATTTTCGTTATGACAACGAGTAAGGAAAATTTCAAAGACCACAGTATATATTCCTCTTCATGCGTTTTCTTCCTCTTCAAAGCTGAACAACTGAAATATACCACCAGGCGGAAGTCCAGCAACTGTACTAAAGGGTAATAACAATCTTCGAAGCCTATTAAAAACACCTTCAAAATCGTTGAGAAACTCGATCCGCAACATTTGAGGTAAGAATACACAGTCCGTTGGTACACTGTGCACTGCTCCCCGTCCACGAGCACGCGGGTACAAATGGGTGCACAACGTACAGGTGCGCACTCTACCATAAGTAACTCGAAATTCAATGGAAAAAAAAATTATCCTTTTATCCGTCAATCACACGAGAGTTAGTATTTATATTTCATTCATGTGTCCCCCCAACCCCCACCACACATGTGGCTTAGGCTGGTGTGTGTGTGTGTGTGTGTGTGTGTGTGTGTGTGTGTGTGTGTGTGTGTGTGTGTGTGTGTGTGTTTATAAAATATAGGATAAAGATGTAGTGCATACACATGGTTGAGAAATGTGGCAACAGCAGTGTAAAATTCGCTCCTTTTAAAACACACACACACACACAACACACACACACACACACACACACACACACACACACACACACACACACTTGTCTCAAGGTTAAGTTTACACCAAGAGGATAAATGAAACTCGCCTCGTGCTTCTTATCACAAAACCAATTCTTACAGAGAAGTCAGTCAGTGGCATTGTTATTTTTTTTCCCCAAGCCCGAGTCTCCATCACGGGCAAAAACATTCATCTAGGCCATGCAGGTTTTCAATGAATGAACAAAGGCTAACAACAACAACAACAACAATGGCAAGGGGAAAAATATAAGGATAATGCAAGTTTTAAACATGGAAAACATGCCTTTAAATTGAGACACTCAGACACAGATGGAGCATGAACACAAAGCATGTGTTATCCGACGTAAAGATACATGACACACTGATATATAAGTAGGTATTCATTATGAAAAGAATAAGAAAGGTAATGATAAAATAATATTACAATAAACAACGTCGAGAATGAAATTGAGGACTGAAAAGAAAAAAAAAAGATGTTACGGAAGCGAAAACATCAGAAAAGGCAACACGAAATTCGATTTCTTGGGGTGGCTGGGACAATAGCAACTCTGTCCTTTTATACAACCAAAAATTCATAGGCCTACACACTGATAACAACAGTTTCTTATCGAATATTTCCCATACGAAGTGGGTCAGATAAGGATGGGAGAGAGAGAGAGGGAGAGAGAGACAGAGGGGGAGGGCGACACTTGGGAGGGGGGGAAGGGGGAGAATTTGAGGGAGAGCTTGGCGAGTTCTGATTGGTGGAGGCGCGCGGCCTGGGAGGGCGCGGGCCACTGCGGGAACATCCGTATATAACCCACCGTTACGTAAGCTTCTCGTATAAAAGCCCGCCAACAACCACGGCCCCGGACACTTACACACTACAAACGGTACAACGAAGGCTTGGTTCATATTGTGCTGCGACTGTGAGAGTGAGTGAATGGTGACCATGAGTGCAGGAAACCTCCTATGTGCTTTAGTGTGAACCATATGAGGGGAGAGCTATCCCAATGTGAGGGAGGGTCTTAAAGTGTATACCACCTCGCGGACCAGTCGATAACGCCAACCAACTCCTGCTACAGAAGAGCAGTCGTGTTTATACTTTTTTTTTTTCGTATGGAATGTATATGTTCCGGGAAGTCTTGCTTTGATGATGAATCACCATAAGTGAGGTGTGAATATTGAATCACCGTAAGTGAGGTGGAGGGAACGTGATGGGGGTCAGAGGGAGAGGAATAATGACTCCACGCTGGGCACGGTGCGTTACATAAGTCCTGGTGTGCCCTCAGGCCAAGTGTTAATCAATGATATGATGAGGTTACACGCTCCGGGAGTAAGCTAGAAAGTGGTGTTTGTTGTCCCTGTGTCTAGTGGCGGTGTGTGGCTGTGGCGATGGTGATGGCGGTGGGCGCCGGGCAGCAACAACGCCAGCCAGCAAGCCAGCAGCAGGCCGCGCGCCACTCCTGCCTACCTACACCACTGACGTCACAACCTCGGCCTATGTTACTACCTTCAAACCAACTTGTACAACATGACAATATCTCACATTACCCTGCATAATTCTACACCTGAACGCAAGTCAACCTCATCATTAAATCATGTATAATCACCTGAAAATACAGCTAACACATGATTCCAAGAATTACTAGGACAAACCAAACTCGACGACCTCGCACTTCACTATAAAGGAAATAAGATAACACTTTATATAACAACAGCACATTACGTAACATCACACACACACACACACACACACACGCCAATTGAGGACCTGAATATCCATCGCGCCACGACACTACAGAATACACAACAAATCAGGTGACTGAGTACGCACACGAAAGCGTAGCTCAAAGACAACACCAGCAGAGGCAGAGATGCATAGGATCAAACTGTGAAACATGAAAATAAAACGCAACATAACTCGAATGATCCTAATACGAGGCACAGCTCATACCACAATTAACAATATTGTATTGTGAACTGCATACCGATGCTGATAGAATCTATGAGGCAAAGCGTGCGTTGACAAACCAGTAAACAGTACATGTGACGTGACTTGATGCATGACATGAAAGGAAGAGCAAAACAAAAGTGACTAGGAGAGTCAAGATTATAAGTGGCTAAGAAAAGTGTTTGAAGAACAAGTATGATTTATAATCTTCAAAGACTGTCAGCTGAGAGCTTATATTAACAACCTCACGGCATGGGGGGAACACTGTGTGCAGTGAACTGTGTGTCCATACCACTTACAGCTGATACAGCAGGTGGCATATTTACTCAAATGGTCTAAAACAACTTTTTTCTTGATGGGGTACCTTACAAATACGATAATACCTGACCATCGAAAAGTGCAACTTTTTTCTTGATACACTACGAATGTGATGCTATCTGACCATCGAAAAGTGACAGGCATACGAGGTACGTGGCAAATGTGGTGCATCATTTCTGGTAATTAAATCAAGGTGAACATGATCTTGCTTGCGAGTATTGGGGATGACAAGGTGACATGAGATGTTACTGGGATGACAAATGGATCATAAAAAGAGTAAGGCAACTGAAGTACTACTGAAAACTTGATGTGTTCAGTTACATGGAAAAGCCAAACTATGAAAAGCATTGTTACTTCAATATATACATAATGGAAGTCTACTAGAAGACAACTCACGAAAAAAACCTTACAAATTATCGTTACTCTTTCACTGAGATTAGTGCATTAACTACATGCAGACGAAAGTTAAATAAGCTGGATGATTCACTCGGATCAATGATTTCAGGGAAATCCAATAACAGGCAAGAAGAGAAAGTAGCAGAAGTGAGAGAGTGAGTGGGGGTTGGGGGGTAGGGAAGAGGGTAACGGCGCGACAGTTGCCATGTAAGGGAATACGCACCATTTGGGCGACTTCCACACCGCCATTTCTTATTCGTAATAAAATCAATCCTATTCCAGACCGTCACCGGATATTTAAATGCCACTGTTCCACGGGGCTTGGTCAGCAGTGCGTCTCAACAACAAATACCACGCTGGGCTTAACAACAAATATGTTAATTAAATCAGGAGAACAAGGGATGGTGTGGGCAACAGTCGACCTAGAGAGGCCGGGCCCTACCCCCATAGAGGCAGTACCTCCGGGGGAGCTGAGAGGGAGGAACGGGGGGCGCGGCCGTTTAGGACTTTATATAATGTGTTGCTGGGTGACCAACAACTGGCATGTTACTCTTATTATGCACACGTGACCAGCCTTGGCGCAAGTTTTAAGACACGTCCAAGCACAGGTCTCGCTCGTGCGCAGGTACTGGTGGGATACAGTATCAGCCCGCCCCCTTCCCCCTACTCAGAGGCTAGTGGAAGAACAGAGGGCTCCATCCGCGCGGGAGAGGAGACCCCTCACAACGTGGCCGCGAGCATCGAGACAGAGAGAGCCAGAGCCAGAGAGAGAGAGAGAGAGAGAGAGAGAGAGAGAGCATGGCGGGCCTGGAGGGGGGGGAGATGGTAGTGATGGCGGGAATAGCCAGGCTATTATACCGAGGGTCACATCAGTGGTCTTGGCTCTTGGCAAGGCAACAACTGGTCATTCTGGCACCTTTCACGCCGCCATGCCTCTTGCGTGTGGCACCCGGAGCATGCCAAGAGGACACATATTCTCCGTGTGAGCACATGTCTTCTTAACAAGCTAAAGTTAACGAGACGCGTCAATGTGGTAACGGAGTGGCAAGTAAGGGGTTGTGGCGGAGTTACAGTGTTGACTGATACCTGATTAGGCTCCGCTTTCTGTCCGCTTTTAAACTGTCTGAAATAAAGATACACATTCCACGTACGCAAATATATCCACACATAAGCATGTTCACCACGAGGCGCACACAGGAACATCCACAAACGCACGTAAATAAAAATATAATAATAATAATAATAATAATAATAATAATAATAATAATAATAATAATAGAATTTTTTGACGATGGAAATGGGCACCTGATCAATGTTCATACCCTAATAAAATACTTTCAGCTGATAAAAACTTCCACGCTCGTTCTTCATAGCACCGTTTTCCATACTCTCCACCGAGTGATTAAAAAAAAAAAATCCCCCCCCCCCAATCGAAGTCACAAGGCTCAGCTGGAGTTATTATGGCTAGTTCGTTCATCTACGGCTGCCTGTGGCTAAAATCATCTTCCCAGTCCTCCCTTTAGCCATCTTACCAACACGGTTCTAAAATTCAAAACAAATGTTACAGCATATGGAACGCATTCTTCCCCGCATGACCTTAACTGTTCCGTGAGACCAGCTTCCTTACAAGAGGGCACAATTATCTTGGCGACAGTGGCAATGTCTCTTCCTACGTCGCTTGCAACGCTATTATGTAACCTACTATGTGTGTATATGTGTGTGTTTCAGTTATTCTTTAGTGTACTATGCAAGACTTCTTAATTCTGTTGTGACAACACGAGAACAGTCTGTTACCATCTTGGGTCACCAGTCTTGTTACGTAAGGTTATCGGTGAGACGACGCTACACAACTCTAGGGGAGCCACCAGCCTCTCATGGGATGGTGAGACTCGTGGAACACCCCAGAGCCACTAGTGGGCGCCGGGCGAGGTGGTGAGCAAGAGACCTGTCATGCCCCTAATGTACCCACCCAGTGCGAGATGACATCTGTACCCTTGAAGCCAGGCTTGTTGCTACCCAGACATACAAAATTTCATGACAATGAGTACGGTTTAGAAAGTCTCATGGTTAAACACGCAATCATATATATATATATATATATATATATATATATATATATATATATATATATATATATATATATATATATACACACACAGGAAGGTAGTCTGTAAATTTCTTGGTCTGAGTAGCTGTCGTATTATTATTTAACATAAGATTTTTAAGCCAAATTTGTGAACACCACATTTTCCACAGTGCTATCAGTGCTTGTTGATATGGACAGTGGCAACTTAACCTTAGTATCTCTTTACCGTTATACTATGGCTCGGTTAGGTACGTTTGGCGACTCCATCCAAACACCCCACCACCACTCGCGAGCACGACGGCGCGGCGCGTAAGGCGTTGGTCTGTTACCACCCCCTCCCCAAATGCACGATTGCCTGAACTGCTCGCCTCAGCAACAAGTGATGATGCTATGCACCGCGATCTTAAAGGCGCCCTCTTACAGTCGCGGGATGGCAGAGAAGAAAGCGTTTGGTTGTGTGGCGTGGGAAGACCAGATCATCACACGGGGAACCATAGATCTCGCAAGTCAATTCAAGCTCCCAGCGACTGCTGATACCACTGTGGCGTTTCCCTCGTACAAGGAAAATTCCACGGTAGGGCAATCTTACGAAATGTCGACCAAAGCGCGTGTAGATAGCTTTCTGAAATGGTTTCAGGTCATAATATATTGTGACACTGAAGAGGCTTCTACGAGGCAGATATTTGCACTTAATACGTGTCTCTGAAGCATACAAATAAACAACAACAGGAACAAAGGAAAGAAAACGGACGGGGCCGCCCTCTGGCGATCCCAGCGGCTAAAAATAAAAGAGAGAAAGGAGGTTAACGGGTCTGGTACGTGTCTCTGACCAGGACATTCCCCTACAGACGAGGCTGAGGACATGCCGCAGCAGCCACGCCACTTGTTGATTCAGCAGATGCCCTGCCTCCCCCTCACCGTACCTGCTGCACCGATTGGTGGTGCTCCCAGACCCCTCACCCACCCACCCACCCACCCGCCAACACCACACTACCCCTTTAATGACATACACAGGCAGCAGCTGTGAGGATGGGTTCCCTGATCCACCTGGCTATGATGAACGCCGAAGTGCAAATCATTTTAGATGTCGATCACCCGCATGATTCCAAACAATTGCTTCGTCAGCACGCAGGAGAGAGAAAACGGACATACAACACGTCGCCAGGGATGATCAGTTTTGGGTGTGTGAACGTAGAGCCCTCACCTCGGAGCACAGGATGCCTGCAGCCCTTCCCAGTGTATCTTTTTTTTTTTTCTGCGTGTGCAACTGTGAGGGATGAGGTGGTGGGAGGGAGAGGGTAGGTTAGTGTGGGGATGTCAGAGGCGTTGTCGCCTTGGTAGCCACCAACCACCGCAATTATTTATAGATTACGTTGAGGGTGCTCAACATTAAGGGACGACTTGACCCAACAACGGAATCAACGAGGCGGCAACACGAGCACCTTCCACCTGACCTTGTAAACCACGAACTGCCAAATGACACGACACCCAACTACCGACACATTCGTCGTTAATGCACCATGACTTCACCCATGGGGCCACGTAACGAGACGAGAATGAATGAGGTGTAGATGTCTCATTAGTGACTCTTGTTCAGTTGCTTACGCGTGTCCTACAAGACGTAAGCGACTACAGTAATTTCCCGAGGCCCTCATATGAAGCCTCCAAAGCAACAATCCCTCCCTCTACGAAAGTCTGTGTTGTAAAGTTGCTCGGCCAAGGACAAACGTACCCTCTTGACAACTGACTAATTATTTAAATGTCCTTTAAAAACTGGATGTGCAAGTCATGACGGTGCTTTTGACGGAGGCACCAGTTCTGGCTGGTGACGATGCAGTGATGCTGGTGAATGTTGCGGCAGTGATGCTCATGAGTGCTGCAGTGATGCTAGTGGTGTCAGTGAGTGATGCAGTGACGTTAGTGAGTGCTGCTGTGGAACTAGCGAGTGATGTCAGTGAGTGTTGCATCGAAGCCAGTGAGTGCTGCAGCGTTGTCAGTGATTGCTGCAGTGATGTCAGTCAGTGATGCAAGTGAGGTCAAGTGAAAACACTAAAGATCGCCGTGAAGGCTGCGGCAGTGGTATTAACACCTTCCCTCTTCCAACAGGCACAAGACAATGATAGACCGGAAGACCAAGAAAGGCATGGGGGCCTGGCTCTCCTTCGAGAATGGTCTGGAGGAGTACAAGGAGAACCAGCTGAAGATAGAATGGTGGTACCTCGTCAGGGTAAGTGGTCTTTACTTCACACACACACACACACACACACCAGACCATATCTTGTTTGCTCTTACCTTTCCACGTGACCCAAGACATACACACTATCACACACCCTAGTATCCCGAATATTTCAACACATCCACTACACACTATACCCAACATGCCATACATAGTTCCCCCTTACACATCATACTTAATCCCCCTTACTACATCCAGTTCCCCCTCCCCTCCCCCAGTGTACCATACAGAGTCCCCCTTTACACATGCGCCATTACTCAGCTCACCTCCCACACACCACACCCACACTCCTCTCATTCATATCCCTACACCAACACCACCACTCTACCGTGCATGACACTCACAGCTTCCCGTAGCACATTATTTTCATAAGTCACTTACTATATTAAAGGGTTACATTCACGGAGGAAAAGTATATGTAAATATTATATGAACATAAAAAAAATATAGTTTATAGTTTTTTAAGGGGCGTAGTATGGTAATACTGATCCAATACTGGTTTAGAAGTCACTGAAGCCTTGCTGATTATATCATATGTATATATATATATATATATATATATATATATATATATATATATATATATATATATGTATATATATATGTGTGTGTGTGTGTGTGTGTGTGTGTACCAATAATTATAACAAAAGCTCTTCGTTTATCAGTTAACCCCCCCCCCCCCCTGGTCATTACTGTGACAAATGTTAATTCCGATGTTTCCCACAGCCCAGCCGGCCGTACATATCCCGACGGAAGATGAAGCGGTACAAGAACGAGCCCGAGCCTGAACCCGAGATAGTGGAGGTCGAGGTCCCGGCACCCGTGGAGGAGCCGGCACCTGTGGAGGCTGAGCCGGTGCAGGTGGAAGAGGAGGTGGAGGCGGCCGTGGCCGAGGAGCCACAGGTGGCGGTGTCACCGACACCTGAGCCACTTGCAGAGGCTACGAAAGAAGAAGAGGCCGCGGAGATCGCCGAAGACTCTGCTGCAGTGGCTGAAGAAGAACCAGCGGAGTTGGTGACGCTAGAAGAAGTTACAGAAAAGGAAGCGGCAATAGGCCAGGCGCTATCCGAAGCTGAGAAAGGAGAAGCTCCTGAGGCAGTGGCAGCACCAGAGACCTCCCTACCGTCAGAACCTGTGACAGAAGACGCAGCAGCACCCAAGCCCGAGGTGTCATTAGAACATGAAGCAGAGACAGCGGAAGTCGAAACTAAAGCGGCCGTAGAGGCAGAAATCGAACCCGAGGTGGCCCCCGAGCCAGATGTGACTGCAAAGACAGAAGTCGAATCTACGGAGGCTGTAAAGGCAGAAGTCGAACCTACAGAAGCTGTAAAGGCAGAAGTCGAACCTACAGAAGCTGTAAAAGCAGAAGTCGAACCTACGGAGGCTGTAAAGGCAGAGGTCGAACCTACAGAAGCTGTAAAGGCAGAAGTCGAACCTACAGAAGCTGTAAAGGCAGAAGTCGAACCTACAGAAGATGTAAAGGCAGAAGTCGAACCTACAGAAGCAGTCACGGCAGAAGTCGAACCTACAGAAGCTGTAGAAGCAGAAGTCGAACCTACAGAAGCTTTAAAGGCAGAAGTCGAACCTACAGAAGCTGTAAAGGCAGAAGTAGAACCTACGCAGGCTGCTGAGGCAGAACCCGAACCCGAACTGACTCCAGAGGCGAAGGAAGATATACTTGAAGCAGTCACAGCAACGGAAACTCCGCGACCCTCACAGACTTTGCTAGATGCCATCACAATAGTTTCAACAGAGAATGAAGTAGAGGCAGAAATCGAAACAGAAGAAACGGCAGAGACGAAGGAAGCTGCACCGACATCGGAAGCGGTACCAGAAGTTGCCATCCCTGGCGGTGAAGCTGAGGCTCCAGTTGTCGAACCCGACCTCAAACTTGATTCAGAAGTGGAAGTAGTCGAACCAGTAGTTGAAGAAGATACTGAGGTAGAACCAAAACCCGCTGTCGAAGCTGAAGCTGAGCTAAAACCAACACCCGAAGCAGAACCAACACCCGGAGCAGAAGTCAAATCAGAACCAGCGCCAGCAGAGGTCGAACCAGAAGTGACAGCCGAAGAAGTCAAATCAGAACCAACGCCCGCGGTACAGGAAGCGCAGCCAGAACCAGCAGCTGAAGCGGAAGTTGCTGCAACATTAGTACCCAAAGCAGCTGAACCAGAACCAACAACCGAAGCAGAAGAAAAGCAGCCAGAGCCATTGCCCGAAGCGGAGTTGCTTAAATGTGAACCCAAACTCGAAGCGGAAGTCACCCCGAAATCAGAACCTGAAGCAGAGGTTAAACTGGAGAAAGAACCCGTGAAAGAGACTGAAGCAGAACCAACACCGAACGTGGTACCTGCTGCTGAAACCAAGCCTGAAGCGGAGGTCGTCCCACCAACAACCGCGCCAATCCCTGAAGGTGAACCTGCCCCTGAGCCATCACCTGCCGCACCGACGATAGCCCAGGAACAAGCGCCCGTCCTCGAACCCACCTTAGCGCAGGTCAACGGGAGCGAGCAAACGGCAACAGCCCCTACCTCCTTCACATCAACGACATTTGTGCCTACTCTGGCTTCCACCTTACCATCTGCTCCCGCTCCTGAAACCGCCCCTCAGCCTACACTGGCGCCTGTACCCGCTCCTGAACCTACTCAAGCGCCTGTACCCGCCAGTCAACCCACACAGGCGCCTGCACCCGCCCCTCAGCCTGCACAAATCCCTCCACAGAAATTCACTTCGTTTCCCGGTTTCGGTCCAACGTCTCAACCTGCAATGCCGCCAGGAATAAGCCAAGGGACTGTCCCAAGCATGATGAGGCCCGCCGTCTGCCCCCAACCCCCAACACACTCTCCCTTCGGCTCGGCGTTCTCGTCCACGATGGGACCTCTCCCTACAGGCAGTCCCGTCGGCTCTGCGCCTCCTGCCGCGGCCGACCCTGCCGCTAACACGACTCCCACCCCTGTTAACTTAAGTTCCAACGGTCCAGCTCCAGCACTCGGTGGCTTCAGCCCCAACCGTCCAGCTCCCGCTCCCATTGGCTTCACCTTCCAAGACTCGAGCGCGATGTCTATGAACTTCATGCCAAAGACCACAGGCCCCGAGCCAGTTAGCTTCAGCCCCAAGGACCCAGCCGGTGCTCCAAACGTCCCTCCCCGCAGCTCTAAGTTCGCCACGCCGCCTACCCTGGCCCCGCTGCCCACCTTCATCACACAGGCCGAGGAGGAAGACGACATCGCCCCGCTGATGGAGGAGGCCATGCAGGCGGGTCTGTCCGATGATGACTTCGATCTCCCGGACGAACCAAAGGGACCAAAAATTGACTTGGCAAATGCGCAAAATGGTGAAATAAAGAACTGAAGGTGATTTTATTATTTTTTTTTTTTGGTGTGTGTGTTCCGAAGCATAGTTATGGGATGGGGGTTACCACAAAGCTTTTTACAAATTTCTGAAATGTAATTATTTATTGCTGATGATTTTCTGTAAAACGAATTACTCTATAAGGGACTAGTGCCACAGTACAAATAGTCCATTTCCTTTACGGCATTCCTTGCTGAGTCAGTTATACTGTATTTGCTACATGAAATTTGTAAATGAAACAATTTAATAACAACATCTTCGTTTTCCTTGTAAAACCCTTCCTCCTCCTCCCTCCTCCTCCTCCCCAACTCCCCGTGAGCAGACTACACCGGCGCTCCGTGGTTGATGTGTCCGTGACTGCACCAAGGCCAGGGGCGGTCGGCTGTGTTCTGGCGACGCACAGTCTGCACGGAAACTAGTATTGACCTTCCCAGGTTCAACAGCCACAAGCCCGCCCGCCCGCCCGCTCCTGCTGCTGCTACACCCTGGCGGGGTTACCTGTGTCTTGACCACCTGCAGCGTCACAGGACCGAGAGAGAGAGAGAGAGAGAGAGAGAGAGAGAGAGAGAGAGAGAGAGAGAGAGAGAGAGAGAGAGAGTCACAAGTCCTCTGGAACATGACCACTTATGAGAACGATCGTACACATCATCCCTTGGCTATGATGACCTGCTCAGTCTGACCTGGCACCTTAAGGGTCAGGTCACAGGGGTGGTCACGCCGTCATATCCATGCGTTGTACAGCGGTGTTAAGCTCAATAAACCTGGAGGTCAGGAATGTGAAGAATATTCATAACAACAATGTTCATGATCAAGGTCACTTGTGGACAGAGAACCGCCAGGTCACTGCACAAGTCCACAGAGACAATACCACGTAATAGGGCCATAACTGCCCTAACCAACACGATTTATAAATTAACACTTATCATTATCAATTAATAATTTCATTATCATTTATCATCATTGATTATAATCATCTATTACTATCATCATCTTTCTTAAACTTAAAAGACTTCGTTCGGCTCTCAAGACGACGCCCTCAAGCATCATAGGTCCGTCCCTGGGTTGATTCTAAGCTCAGAAAAGCGCCCCAAACCTTACCGGTAATTTCACCATCACCACACCGCAGCTACATTCAGTGGGAGTGTGAGTGACACAGTCTCTTACCTCTGCACTATCCTCCAGATCTACCACTACCCTTCTCCACGCCACTGCCTCTCCAACCCAACCCTCCTCTGTGTCTGTGTTGCCTTCCAGTACCTCTGGCCTCACCCGCTTCCTCGTACTCGCACTTCCCCTCTGGAGGCGGCGCCCACCCCCGCCTCACAGCTGCACCTCACCTTGTCTTCTCCTCGTTCCTCACCGTCATCCGGCCTCACGACTCATCACCACCAGCAGTCGTGGTCACGTCCGGAATGCTGCGCACGACCTCGCCGCGAGTCGTCCCCACCACTCTCCCCCCTACACCCGCGAGGACTGGTCCCACTCCACCCGCGAGGACTGGTCCTACTCCACCCGCGAGGACTGATCTTACTCCACCCGCGAGGACTGATCCTACTCCACCCGCGAGGACTGATCTTACTCCACCCGCGAGGACTGATCTTACTCCACCCGCGAGGACTGGTCCTACTCCACCCGCGAGGACTGATCCTACTCCACCCGCGAGGACTGATCTTACTCCACCCGCGAGGACTGATCTTACTCCACCCGCGAGGACTGGTCCTACCCCACCCGCGAGGACTGATCCTACTCCACCCGCGAGGACTGATCCTACTCCACCCGCGAGGACTGATCCTACTCCACCCGCGAGTACTGATCCTACTCCACCCGCGAGTACTGATCCTACTCCACCCGCGAGTACTGATCCTACTCCACCCGCGAGGACTGATCCTACTCCACCAGCGAGGACTGGTCCTACTCCACCCGCGAGGACTGGTCCTACTCCACCCGCGAGGACTGATCCTACTCCACCCGCGAGGACTGATCCTACTCCACCAGCGAGGACTGATCCTACCCCACCCGCGAGGACTGATCCTACTCCACCCGCGAGGACTGATCCTACTCCACCAGCGAGGACTGATCCTACTCCAGTCTCACTCCAGCAAACCAATCATGGCTGACTTTCTTCTGTAAGTGACATGGCAAAAACACTGGAACCTCTATACGCAGCAGCTGTATTCAGAATCCAAAATTTTGTTCTCAAAGAAAAAAAAAGAAATTTGAACCTCATTCGCAAGGTGCCTTCATTCCAATCCTCCCAGCCGTAACTGGCGTCAAACTGGTTAACACAGATCGTTAACGATCCACAGAGAATGAACGCATTCCGGTCATCCGGTGATGCGCAAGAACGCGACGGCGCTTACGCAAGAGTCGGCGAGCCAGAATGACACCCAAAAGTATTTAGGAGTGAGGCACAGAAATGGCCCTCGAACATCCACAGTGACTGACGCCTTGATTAACGAATGTGTTCACGGATGCGTTCATCAATCCTAACGACTCGACGACCACTGGATTACGTTCGTGAAAAAACATTTCTTACTTTCGCGTCCAT
The DNA here is from genome assembly GCF_036320965.1 of Panulirus ornatus. Taxonomy (NCBI): domain Eukaryota; kingdom Metazoa; phylum Arthropoda; class Malacostraca; order Decapoda; family Palinuridae; genus Panulirus; species Panulirus ornatus. The sequence goes on from NC_092240.1 coordinate 5,660,434, forward strand.
GTTGAATAACTACCTGTATGTAATGTCTATGTACAATACTTTTTTCATGACCGTCTTGGACGCGTCGCTAGATAGTTCAGAGTACAACTACCCCCCCACCACCCCGTTATTTTATCAAAAATACATTAATATTTCTTTTTTGTCCTACAATTACCCACATTTCGGACATAACCTGAACCACTAATTAATATCCTCTCGTTCACGCAATCATAACGCTGGAAGTAAGTCTCAGGTTTTCCGCCTACGTGTCCACGAACCTGGGAGTGTTTGAGGCATCCGCACTCGACCTGTGGAGTCTTTAAGGAGACCCCAGTGCTGTCTGTCCCCCGGCGGATCTGGAGACAAGCTCCCCCCACCACGTAACAATGTCGCGTCCTCCTCGCGCCCTAACTGCTCAGATTATAACCCTTTGGTTCCTACGACTTCGATGTTTTCCAGACGCACTGGAACGTTACGTTAAACCCCGAACTCCTGCACGTTACTACCCTTTATACTTTCATCAACCTTCATTCCCCAATCCAATAAGTCCATAACAGCGTACCATGGGCCTAAAAAAGAGGAACAGCGTTAGGGAGCTACATAGTTGAAGTCTGGTCGACACGATCACGAAGTCGCAACGTCCGAGACGCTGGAGTATCCCCAGCACTGACGGAGATGAAGGCGACACTGTCCTTGATACGCGATCTCCACCCCCGTCACTGTCCAGGAACAATCATACGCGATCTCCACACCCGTCACTGTCCACGAACATTCATACGCGACCTCCACTCCCGTCACTGTCCAGGAACATTCATACGCGACCTCCACTCCCGTCACTGTCCAGGAACACTCATACGCGACCTCCACACCCGTCACTGTCCAGGAACATTCATACGCGACCTCCACACCCGTCACTGTCCAGGAACATTCAAACTCTCTGAAGAACCGTATCTGGAGATCACTAAGCTTTCACAACGGTGGCTTCAGACATAGTCCTACGTTCCATGCCTCGTACGCAACCCTCGTGGAAACACTGGTATCACATCTGAGGTGCGGGGATCATTGGAATGACTTTCCTGTAACCAAAAGCGGAGGGATAGGAGTGTCATGAACTCATGAGTAAATGTGGGTATTCCGTGAGTGCTTCGAGTGAACGGGACTGAACAAAATTCTCTCTAAAAAACCTGAAATGTTTGTAACAAGAGCACCTTCCTTGATAAGGAAAAAAAATAGATCTATGATGTATTCTACAACGTCTACAGTCCAGATACGAACTGGCGTACTCCACATAATCGCCACGTAAACACAAACCCATTTCGGATCACGAGACAAACTTTAGAACAAATGAATTTACGATCGACCATTCGTGAGAGCCAACGTATTACACATGATCAACCTAGACTGACTAAGGGCAAAAGTTACTGGGGGTAAATCCCGGCCTTGCAACACTGCCCCCAGCAACGATGAATGACGCACACCGCGATACCAAAAGAAGGAGGGGGGGGGGGGTGCTGCTGCCAGGGCAAGATCTACGAGGAGGAGGAGGAGGAGGTGGAAGGAAAGATTAAAATACTAAGGCATGAAAACAATATAAAGAAAGACACTATTAAGGAGAGAGATAGATAAACAAATAGGTAGATAGACAGATAGAGATTATCTAAGAGAGAGAGAGAGAGAGAGAGAGAGAGAGAGAGAGAGAGAGAGAGAGAGAGAGAGAGAGAGAGAGAGAGAGAGAGCGAGCGTGTAAGTCTGCCAAATGACAGGGCTAGCGAATTCCATTGACAGGAGGATGATCTTAAAGAGTTACGAAGAACGACTCGGGTGAGTTACTGGCATGTTGATGTTGTTGTCGAGTGTGACATGCAGAGATGGTATACTTATGGGCTGGATGCCAGCTGCCCACGCCTGTGGGTTCGGGCAGACAGATGAGACAGCAACCTGGGCCCCAAAAGGAGTGGAACTTGACATCCACCGACGTGCTGGCTCTGTGCAGCCGCATCGGAGTCCTCCCGATACCAAGGGGAAGGAGGAGTAAAGGTCATATGAGTAACTCCTCCCTGGTCGATTCCTGCTTACGCCACTACTAACCGGAGAGAGAGAGAGAGAGAGAGAGAGAGAGAGAGAGAGAGAGAGAGAGAGAGAGAGAGAGAGAGAGAGAGAGAGAGAGAGGGGTAACACCGGCTGAGCAATATGTGCTGCACGAAAAATAATAATAATAATAATAATAATAATAATAATAACCTACCGGTTGTTGACACGCAGCAGCAGCTTACTCTACATATAGTTCCAACAACAAACTCAAATGCCAGCTGCGCGGCGTGCATAGTAATCATCCCCTTCCCCCACATCAACGCAAGGTCCGTGCAGGCAGGCAGGGAGGGAGGGAGAACGTGTTAGAACTGATCATGCACGCCTCTGAAGAAGAAGGCGCTGACAGTTATTAGAATGGTGGTTCGAACTTAGCGATGTGGCGGCCCAAATGACCAAGGCCCATCCATAGGCCCTCGAACAAACAAACAACCAACACACCCTTTTCAACGCATCCGTAATTTTGTAAACATTCAACGCACTTTTTTTTCCCCCCACAATGAAGGCTCCAGTCACAGGCCTTAATCAAAACATAGAGGTATGGAGGTTAATGAAAGAGATGAGACATGGGAAAGTATTTACGAAGTTTGGAGGACGTGGAAAAAAAAATCTTTTAAAAAGTGCCAGGTCACAGTTACTGGGAAAGGCACGAGAGGGTAGAGAGTTCCAAAGCTTCGACCTGTAGGGGAAGAAACAGTTATCAAAACGGCCCACCCTTGAGTTGCTAACAGCCATACAGTAATCACGCGACGCAGCAGCTTGCCTAGTATTGCTAAGTCTCGCTAGTGGTGGGGGGTGGGGGGGGGGGGGGGGGGGGGGGGAACACAAGCTGCCAAAATCCGGGAACAAAAACCTAAGTAATACCTACAGAAGAGGGAAAGTGAACCAACGATTACGGCAAAGTGGGTCCTAGCCTAGTCGAGTCGATAAATCGGACCCCGGTCGATTCAACCCCGTCAAGTAAGGATGCAGAGCTAGACCCACCACAGCTGTGAGAGCAATACTCCAGGTTAGGACGGATCAACCCTTTCTATAAACAAAGCAAATGTTCGGAGGGGAAAAAAGAAAGAAAAGAAATTTCGCCGTCTAAACAGGTTCCCATTTCTTACGAGGCAGACTTAGCTATTTCAGTAAAGTGGGATTTCCAAGATAAAGTGGATATTACAGCAACACCAAGTATGTTCACTGAGTTAAGAGGTATAATTTAAGAACCATCGAAGGAGTGGGGAAAGTTGTGAGGAATTTTCGATGGAGAGAGGGGCACAAACCGAGTCTCGCAGGCATCAAACTTAACCAGATCTCGCCTACCCCACTGAAATATCCTGTTGTGCATTTACACATTCAAGGCATATGTACGTAAGAACACTCAAAGATAATCAACTTACACAATCAAAGTTCATTAATGTAGACGCGAGAAATACACACACACACAAATTAAGAGTGAATAATTCTACAAGTAAATGAAAATCTGACCAAGGCTTTAAGTTCTTTATCCAGTATATATGTCACAAAAAAATTGCGAAATATCCAAATAAGTTGCGTAAGTGCAATATGCAAATGCTCAAATCCTGCTCCCAGGACGGCAATGAGTGTGTGTGTGTGTGTGTGTGTGTGTGTGTGTGTGTGTGTGTGTGTGTGTGTGTGTGTGTAAGTGTGTGTGTGTGTGTGTGTGTGTAAGTGTGTGTGTGTGTGTGTGTGTGTGTGTGTGTGTGTGTGTGTAAATATATATATATCCTCTCACTTCTTAATCCCAAGCTTGTTTAACGGAGTTCCCATTAATCAAGTATACCTGTATATCACAATCACACACACATGCGCAGTATGTACATACGATCACGCAAAAGCGTATGTGCGTGCATTCAGCTGTACACACACACGCGAGCACACAAGCCGTGGCCCACAAAATTCAAGTTCACATAAAGAGAAAATTGAAGGTTTCTCTTTGGATACGTTTTCTGTTGCTGCACAGAATTTCAGAGTAAACTTGTTAAAATTTTGCCTGGTCGCCCTCCCCTGCACGCAACTTGTTTGCTTCGTAAAACCAAGGAAACCAACCGCTCTTGTGTGTATATAAGCGATTACCTCATTCTCCATCCACGGGAGTCTGTCTTCCTCTCCAGGGTACCCACCATAAAACCTAACCTTCTCCGTATGTTATACAGACTTCTGAACTCCTCGTTGTTCCCAGCTCTCACCTCCTGTTATATGGAAGTTGTTCTACACGTCTAGCAGCGTTGTGCCGCATCAAAGTCAGCGCATGTCCTACCTGGCACCATCTGCCCCGTTCCTTGTGTCTTTCGATGGATTTCACAGAACTGGTTTATCGTGGTCCTGGCCTCGCGAAGATTTCAAAGGGGGGTCTATCATGTCTCCCTTCTGGAAGTCCCTGTAATGAGGGTAGTTCCACGGCTTTGATCCTCTCCCCCCCCCCCCCATCTGCCTATATTTCCCATTAACTATAGCATCTTTCTCGACGCGTCCAGGTCGACCCCATACTACACAAGCTTTTGGGTGTTGTCGAGTATGATGATGACGGTTCGCTCTTTCTGAATCCACTATGTCCTTCACTTTAGTCATTTTCACCAGGCCCACGAAAGCTCATTTTACTCCTCATGTACCTTCAGCAGTCTGTTCTTCGGGCCGCCTCCAAAGTTACTCCACACAACTAACCCTTTCCATTCTGCTGATATTCATACACACACATCTCTTTACGAGGGAGTATGAACACCCCGCCTCTGGAGGCTCCTCTGTACTGTTCCTGCAACGCTTCCTGATCACAGGTGGTGGTGATGCACCAAGCAGTCCACGAGCCACGTCCGGGTGCAGTTCCCTTAAAAGCTTTCCTATGTCCCGAGTCTTGATGACACACGGCTTTCCAAAAGGGGGGTCGGCCCATTCTCATCCCGGTCCCGTAATGTGCGATGGCTTGGGTTTCTCTCTTTGGTAAATACGTTTTGAAAACTGACCTGCTGCTCCGTCCGTATAAATCCCAATCTAAAGCAATGACTTAGTCATCTGAGATCTTTATTTATTTCTTTTCACATCCTCAACTTATGAGCGGCTCTGGCTCGCCTTGATGAATTCATGGAATAGTTTTGAGCGATCATTTCACATACCCGACGTTGTACTTTTTCTTCCTCTCTCCTCTGCTCATCCTTTCTTTATCCCAATGTTCTCATGCTTATCCTCCATGAGGCCTTCCAACTCTGCCTGACTCTTGGCTCGAATCGTTCTTTCCTACATTGTACTTTTCTATTCTTTTTCTTCTTCCCCCCTCTGATACACGCAAATAAATCCATCAGTACATGTTTCTCTCTATCATTTACCTCTCGTCCTCATTCCCAAACTTCAATGTGCACTTCGTAAACACAGCCTGTGACACCGTTGTATCCACGAGCCTTTAAAAGGAAATCCACATTCCCAACCCGTGTCCCTAAATAATCTGTTCGAGTACATATGATCATTCCAATCCCGTTCGCAGCCTTCTTTCTCCTCCGTGGTGTCAACACCACCTCTTTAAGCATGTATCTCACCCGGGGTAATGCATGATCATTCCTGCCAAGCGGCGCTCCATTGTTGGCGCTCTCAACCTCTCGGCTGTTGCACAATGGCTTGATCTGGCCTTGTTGACGTGTGACTGCCCCTGATTCTCGTGTGTATGAAGTCTGTGATCCACATGATGGTATACCTCTGCGTGTTCTCTTTCAAGTGCAGGTCCCCATTCTCGCCACAAAGTACTTCCCTAGTGTTAGAAAAAAAAAAATTAGGTATAAACTCCTATTTTCATCTCGGGGCCATGTATGCCAATGAAGGCGTATATGGTCTTCGAATTGTCCCGAACACCTGAACAAACTGTTTAATAAGACTTTTCAATTCGTGGTTATAACGGCCGCGACGGACTTAATGACCCTGGCAAACGAGAGTGCCTAACCCTCAAAATGACTAACCAACTTTCTGGCGTTTTCCATTCACCTTTATCATTACGTCACCTTATATTTTTTTCCAGAACTCTTCGAAGATCAAAATTGCTTTTTTGTTGTTACAGTAACGTAATTCTTAGGACCTATTTGCTTATCTTCTCTGTGATTCTCCTTCTATTTTGGGGATTTACATACGTCATCCCTACGATCCACTTAAGTTAATCATCACTTCCTGGCTTAATCATGCTATTTCAACGTGTGTGTGTGTGTGTGTGTGTGTGTGTGTGTGTGTGTGTGTGTGTGTGTGTATGTGTGTGTGTGTGTGTGTGTGTGTGTGTGTGTGTGTGTGTGTGTGTTCTTTACCTGAACGCAATCTGGATTAAAATCAAAACATACACCATACGTTCTTCACCACTTTCTATAATTGATTTCATTTGTGCCTCAGTAAACGGTCATTATACAGTGCACCCCATGCTCATCCTTTGAGCGGTAGGGCAAAAGGTTTGCAGAGGTCACCAAGGGTCTTTGAAGGGTCTTCGTCAGACCCCAGTGGACAGATACTCCATAGATAAACTATTACAAAGTTGGTGCAAATACATCACCTCAACAGTCTTTCATATAATTAAATTACCGACGACATCAAAAACATTGGATATCGTCTCAGACTTTCATGGACAGGTGTTCCAGGGTTTCGCCTGCAAGTGGTTAGTTGTATCAAGACGGAAAAGTCGCCTTTGGTGAAACTTTTCACTCCAAAGGAGGCTACACTTCCCTGCTACTGGAAGCAACGCAGCCCCAGGTAGCAGGAGCCTTAAGAAAGAGGTCCTGTGTAACATCCATGACTCATAAACATAATAATATGGTGTTTAGCCATTTCTTGAGGGCTGTGTCTGGCCCTCTCTTTGTCTCACTTCTCACAGTCTACGACATGGTGTTCCACTGTGTGGCCACATCTCTGGCCATAAACTTCACAATTCACAAGATTAACGTTAACTCAAGATAGGCCAAAGCGCCAACAATACCTACTGCCTAGCTTAAGTCAACTGATCTTGTTGCTTTCTGTGATGGAAAGTCAATCTACCAGTGCTTATGTGAACTCGTCTCTACTTTAAAAAGATCTTTTATGTGAACTCGTCTCTCTACTTCAAAAAGATCTTTAAGTTCCTTCCTTGCTACAGTTTGAAGACTTCTAAACAACCAACCAAAGTTGTGTTTAACAGCCTCTTTTATTAAGTGTATGTTCGGCTATAGCATTAAACTTTATCATGCTCTCGGAGGTCTATGTAGGAGGATATCAACAACAGTATGATTAAATTCCTTCACAAGTAATCTGGCTTCAAAGATAAAACATTAAGGCAAGTAGTAAAGTATAAAGAATCAAGAGACAATTAAATATAAAGAATCATGAGATAATTACATATAAAGAATCAAGAGATAATTAATATAAAACGAGATAATTGCATATAAAGAATCAAGAGATAATTGAATAATAAAGAATCAAGAGATAATTAAATATAAAGAATCATGAGATAATTAGATATAAATTAAGCATAAAGAATCAAGAGATAATGAAATATAAAGAATCAAGAAATAATCAAACATTAATGGTTGTGATTTCTGCAAGAAGCTCAAAATAGATGAGTCCTATAACATGGCAGACACCTCAGCTACTTGCGTGAACGCCCGACTGTTTATTTCAAAATTCTTCTCACCTCCTACCATTGGGCTTGATCACAATGGCTACACTTCCAGTGGTAAGAGTTGTGACAGCCGTCATTACAGAAGCACTATTTCACTGTTAGTCTGGAGTTTCTGTCATATGTTCAAGAGCACTGGTTTTCGCCAGCTGTTGACGGTGTAGGCTGTGGGTAATTAGTTTCTTAAGTGGATAAGTAGGTGTAGTGATGCCAGAGAGTGTTATGTGACAGGGAGACGGTAAATGCTGCTACTTCCTTGCATTGTACAACTGACGCATTCCAAATACTTTTCTTTTTTTTTAAATCATTTGCGATAATGATTCGAAGACTGATGTAGTTCAACCGTATGTCTGACAACACCACAAAACAGAAAACAAATGAATTAAAGAAAATACTGTTTTCCCTGAACACCTTCACGAAAACAAAGATAATCCACTTAGAAACAAAATAAATTTTTAGAAATATCAGTAATTCAATCGTCTAGTATTTCATTCATACTATATACAATTTTTTATTCAAATATCCGTTGAAAAGATGTTACTGAGTCGATATCACGTTGCCTTCACTTATCAACAATATATATATATATATATATATATATATATATATATATATATATATATATATATATATATATATATATATATATATATATACCATAATATCCTCAGACAGGAGTAAACATCGAATCACAAACTCTGTTCCACTAGCAATAATAATAATAATAATAATAATAATAATAATAATAATAATAATAATAATAATCCAACAAAAGTTAAGCTAGAGTTCTGCCATGTTCTTCAGAAGAACTTACACCGGTATATACATATTTTTCACTTTTTCGCCAGACCGCGATTGCAGGTAGCAGATTGTAAGGTGTGGGGTTGTGGGGGTTGAAACTTTCCGTTTTTGCTTTTCTTCTGCACGACCGAGCATATAAATACAATCTTAATGGAAATATTGTGTAACATTTCTTTTCTCAGTATTTTCACCGATCACCTCATCTTATGTGATTGGAAAACCAACCGAAACTGTTCCATTTCAAAAATCATTAATGATTTAATAATTCTCATGGTCATCACAATTATTTTTATCCTGATTCATCATCATAACTGCGGTCATTATCATTACCATTATCAATTATTTCCAAAGAACCTATGTGTATGATAACTGGCGGTAGACATGACAGACAAGGTTATATGGTTATATAATCTTATATGCGATAGATGGAGTATAGCGTGCCCGACTCCGTCTGCTATATGGTAAGTGATGAGGTGGTGATGGCACGACTGGGATTCAAGGAAAGGTGACAGGTGTTTGAAGTGTTGAGGGTGTAAGGCGCAGAAGAAATGTTGGTGGTCGTCATAACAGTGCTGGTGGCGACGGCGAGGGTTGAGGGAGCAAATGGTTGTGATAATGGTGTTTGGGAGCTGTGTGTAGCAGCAGTGGTGATGGTATGGGGTTGTAAAGAATGCAGAGGAGTTTCCTTCAAAAGTGGTGGTGGTGGTGGTGGTGGGGGGGGGGTGAGTAAAAGCGGCACCTGCTTTAAGAGCCACATTCCACCATTACAACACTCTTCCTCCTCACAGGAAGAGAGCTTGTTTGGGAAATTCATCTTGCATCATTCCTGACTGCAACTTTATTAATCAAGAAAATAAAGTCGTTCCTGGAAGCGCTGTTAATCACATATACAAAGGGTGACTTTGACGGTGGCAACACCAGTCACCGACTGATGCCAAGTTTGGTAGTGAGAGTTTCTAAACTAAAATTCTCTAAATTACTTGTATGACTTTTTTTTTTTTCGCGAAGTGTAGTCAATCATACAACAGATCGGTTATTGAATGTTCACTTGTTTAAATGCCATGTAAAATACTCAAAATACC